>NC_092264.1:3609623-3869623 GCF_036320965.1 Panulirus ornatus
TGGGGTTCAACCAGGGCTGGTAGGTTCCCCTGGTGTCAGCCGAGGTTCCACCAGGGCTGGCAGGTTCCCCTGGTGTCAGCCGGGGTTCCACCAGGGCTGGTAGGTTCCCCTGGTGTCAGCCGGGGTTCCACCAGTGTTAGTAGGTTCCCCTGGTGTCAGCCGGGGTTCCACCAGTGTTGGTAGGTTCCCCTGGTGTCAGCCGGGGTTCCACGAGTGTTGGTAGGTTCCCCTGGTGTCAGCCGGGGATTCCCTGATGTCAGTGATGCTGTGTTTCCTGGCGTCAGGCAGAGCAAGGACCTTGTTGAAAAAAAAAAAAAATGTGGACTATTTTGTATAGTGTAAGAGTGGTGGATGAACGGAATAAATTGAATAATTAATGTGACTGCAAAAAGCGTACAGAACTTTAAAAAGCTCTATGATAATAGAGGACACACACACTCACACACACACACACACACACACACACACACACACACACACAGTTGTTACGGATATAGATAGATAGATAGATAGATGTATATATAGATCAAAACGGAATGAACTTGTGTATTGTCCATCTGCAGGCTCGACAAAGCATTCATTTGCTAGCCAGAGCATTCGCTGGCAGATGGTGCCCCAGGATAGCCCAAAGCAACACAACACAATACCCTCTTCATCTCAGACATGTGCGAACTATGAATAACTTGAAGATGAGGCAACAGAGTCTGACTAGTTTCCTTCACTTCTCAGTGTAAGTTAACAAACTTACAGTTTCCAGGGAGAGGAATGATAGCGAAATATGGAGATCAACTTTTATCACAATGACGCCTCGACTGACATGTACCGAATCCTCGTCTAATCTGTAATGACAGCAGGAGTTCAATGTGCTTTTTTGAGTCACCAGCGTATTGCAGAATGTGCCTCTACCACGGATATATATATATATATATATATATATATATATATATATATATATATATATATATGTGTGTGTGTGTGTGTGTGTGTAACATCATAGGGCAGTTCGAACAAGAAGGAAAGGAAATTACAGATAACAGAACACATCCGTAGCCTGGAACTAGATACAGAACAGACCAGAGCAATGAACACAGACCCCCAGATCCTACTGTCTGGGGTTCGTCTCCCTCCCCGTGTTGGGGCGCTCTTACCCCCTAAAAGGGGAGGAGGGACAACCCCCCCATTGCCACCACTGTGGTGGTGGATGTGGACGATAACCGCCACACTTCGAAAATGCTCAGGGGAAAAAAAAAAAAAAAGGAAAATGAAATCGTTTCTGTTCTCTCTTGCGCTGTCGACTTCAGCTGGACTCCCAATCGTCTCGTGAATTTCCCGAAGACTTTCGTAGCTGAGAGGGGTGGGGGGATGAAGATATGGAAATTCTCTCTTCCTTTTTTTCCCCCCAGGGAATAATTTTAACCTTATGCCTTCATCTTGGAGTATGTACTTTTGGGGGTATGTGGTGTTGGTGGGGTGAGGATGGGTGTGAGGTGAGGTGGGATATGTGTGGGGGTATGTGGTGTTGATGGGGTGAGGATGGGTAGTGAGGTGAGGTGGGATGTGTGTGTGAGTGTGGGGGGGTTTGGTGATGTTGGTGGGGTGAGGGTGTGTAGTGAGGAGACGTGAGTGAGTGAGGGAGGGAGGAGTGACTGTAACGCCTGCTCATCAACTCCGCTTGTTGCTGGCTGTATGAGCATGGAGATCCCGCACAACACTCCCCCCCATTCTGATTGCTCTGTTATTAATCCCTCAGGCTCGGCAGCCTCCCTCCCTCCCTTCCTCTCTCTCATATTCATGCGATGTTTTTTGTTTTTTTTCCTTACCCCACACACACACACGCACACACACACACACACACACACACACACACACACACACACACACACTCCACTGCGAAGCTGTGTGACACTGCGGAGGTTGCGTTCATGTATCCTTGCTGTTTGTCTAACACCGTTGCTAGTCCTTTGCCTGGCGCATACCCCCTGAGGATTCTATACCCGGTATGTATCGAGCACAGGTTATTATCGTGTTTCTTGTTATAACAACAGCATGATTTGTGGCAGGAAGGATCCACTTCATATGCTGTGTTGGGCTGCTGCATATGTATGCCAGAGATGATTTGGCTGCTGGTTGGTGACTTGTGGACTTAGTATGGCAGGTGTATATCATCACATATCTGACTGTATTATGAGGCAGGTATATGCCATAACATACCTACTTATGTAGTAACGAAGGTATATGACATCACATACTTTCCTACATAGTCAAGAAGGTGCATGACATCACATAGTGAAGCGGGTGCATCACATAGTGAAGCGGGTGCATGACATCACATAGTGAAGCGGATTCATGACATCACATAGTGAAGCAGGTACATGACATCACATAGTGAAGCGGGTGCATAACATCACATAGTGATGCAGGTACATGGCATCGCAGTGAAGCGGGTGCATGACATCACATAGTGAAGCAGGTACATGACATCACACAGTGAAGCGGGTGCATGACATCACATAGTGAAGCGGGTGCATGACATCACATAGTGAAGCGGGTGCATGACATTACATAGTGAAGCAGATACATGACATCACATAGTGAAGCGGGTGCATGACATCACACACTTGACTCCCTCTACTTCCCTGGAAATTCCAGAGTCATATATTCTTTACCTCCTTGACGTCACCTTAAGACATCACGTCACTTTTGCCTTCAGCCTATGACACCAACGGCCCGAGGCAACAGCACCAAACACACTCTCGCTAAGATGGTCGCGAAGGAGTATGAAAGAGATGGGGAAAAATATATATTCCACCACGAAAATTGTACGCATCACCTTGTGGACGAGCGTCAGGAGAAGCGAGAAGCTCCTTAAGAACTGAGAGTGATAAGAAACTGAGACGTTCACGGTATGGAACATATCCTAATGTTCTTCTAAATGTCGAGGAACATTTCCTAGTACTGCTTCAAAGACGTCGCTTATCTATCTATCTATCTATACCAGACCGGAATCTCGGTAAACCTTAAGGAGTCTTGCAGGAACAACTGATCCATAAACGTCGGAAATAAGAGTTCAGATTACGAGTTCAGAGGCGGCGAAGCGTCTTTGAAAGCTTTTAGGATCACCACTCCAACAGAACCTTCGATAAACGACCACCGAACTAACCCAGAGTGCGCGGTAATGAATTCTAACTCCCTGATGTGGAACACAAAGGAAAAATGATAAAAAGATTCTAAGAAAAAAAAGAAAAAAAGGGTTCAGCATCTTGTAGGACGCGCCCTCTGGCTCAGCTCTTGATGCAGTGTTAAAACCCTCCACACGCTTCGAACCCGGGGATTAAAAAAGCACCAAAAATGATTTTCGCTTTTATGGTCATATTTGACAGCACTTTAGACATCGATAGAAGATATGAGTCGTATTATGCAGAGGAAATATTTTGGTATAACCTTACATATATAATATATATATATATATATATATATATATGTCTTGCAAGATATATATGTTAACATGGTTGCTGGCGCGCGTCTTGGCCGGCGAATGTCGCCTCAAATAACGTACTGTCTGGCTGGAGACAGTTTTGCAGTGAATGCAAGAAGCCCTAACACGAACTATTCTTATTTAAGCTACCTCGTATTCCCATGATATCAACCTTAGAAAAATCGTCTGGAATTCTTGAGGAGTTGAAGATGGATGCTTTACTCCTTCACCATCATCCACGCATTTACGACACTCATGCGCACATAGTTACAAAACGGAGATTTCCACTAAGACAGGGACCATGTCATACCAGTAGAATACTCGCTCACACCATCCTCAAATTTGCACAGATCTTGACGAGTGACTTTCTCTTGACCTCCTGCCGCTTTCTCTTGCACATCTCCCAATCACTCGCACTCCTTAACAGCGCATAAGGTCCACACATCTTTCTTTTCATTTTCACTCGCACCTTTACTTCATCGTCGCACAAGTGAGTCTGTCATTATATCCTCACGTGGTCAAGATTCGGACCCATGGTACACGTTTGGCTGTCACTTCCCACAGTTTATATGTGGAGACTGGCCACACGAGGATTAGCCGTTATGATATTTTCGTCTTTCCCTCGAACAGCTAAACTGTGGAATTCTCTTCATCCTCTCGTCTTTCAATCTTCACATGACCTTTATTGCTCAGAGTCTACACACACCTACAGAGCTTTGATTCATTTTTATATTCATTTTTATTTTTACATTTTTCTTTCACCCAAGATGACCTTTAACTGGGTCTTGTTTTGCCCATGCTGCCTATGTCGGTCACTAGAAAAAGAGAATGGAGGGAGACAGGCTGTATTTACTGGCAGATATTGGAATTCCTAGATATTTTACATTAGCTTAGACAACGCGGGCATATATATATATATATATATATATATATATATATGGAAGCGGAAGTGGATCATAGGGTGGGGGAGGGGGCGAAAATTCTGGGGGCCTTGAAGAATGTGTGGAAGTCGAGAACATTATCTCGGAAAGCAAAAATGGCTATGTTTGAAGGAATAGTGGTTCCAACAATGTTGTATGGTTGCGAGGCGTGGGCTATGGGTAGAGTTGTGCGCAGGAGGATGGATGTGCTGGAAATGAGATGTTTGAGGACAATGTGTGGTGTGAGGTGGTTTGATCGAGTGAGTAACGTAAGGGTAAGAGAGATGTGTGGAAATAAAAAGAGCGTGGTTGAGAGAGCAGAAGAGGGTGTTTTGAAGTGGTTTGGGCACATGGAGAGAATGAGTGAGGAAAGATTGACCAAGAGGATATATGTGTCGGAGGTGGAGGGAACAAGGAGAAGAGGGAGACCAAATTGGAGGTGGAAAGATGGAGTGAAAAAGATTTTGTGTGATCGGGGCCTGAACATGCAGGAGGGTGAAAGGAGGGCAAGGAATAGAGTGAATTGGAGCGATGTGGTATACCGGGGTTGACGTGCTGTCAGTGGATTGAATCAAGGCATGTGAAGCGTCTGGGGTAAACCATGGAAAGCTGTGTAGGTATGTATATTTGCGTGTGTGGACGTATGTATATACATGTGTATGGGGGGGGTTGGGCCATTTCTTTCGTCTGTTTCCTTGCGCTACCTCGCAAACGCGAGAGACAGCGACAAAGTATAAAAAAAAAAAAAAAAATATATATATATATATATATATATATATATATATATATATATATAATCGACTAGCTCCGAAGGGAGGATGAATAGCTAGGTTGACTGCGGGCCCATTTCCCAACCAGGAGTCGTATTGTATTGACTTTCCATATGACCCGCTGGAATCATAACTTAACGTTATATACGTTAAGGCAGTGTTTCACTGAAGACATCCTGGCTTTGCAGTGTTTTTGCTCAGCTGGTTTATGGGTCTATACACACAGCAGAGGATCGTAAACTATCTGCCTCCGTCACACACGGGGTCTCCCATATAATTTCCTTCTTCAGTAGTACATTCCCTTTTTCCACTGACGTATCCGGACATTTGTTACGTGAAATGAAAATGAAGTCACCTTGTGTGTGTGTGTGTGTGTGTGTGTGTGATTTTTTTTCGTGTGGCATGACATGATTAATGACACAGAGAGATTCCATATAGCTTTAACAGAGGGTTGTGAAGGAGGTTATAGAAGCACGACTTTGTATGATGATCCTGAGAAGGGTATTGGAGGTTCCTCTGGCTGGAAGAGTGTCAATGGATGAAGCTGTATGGGCAATGACTTGTAAGAGAGGAGATTGGAGTTTAGCGGGACAGAGGTTAGTATTCTAGTGGTGTGGTTGACGTATGCTCAAACCCCTGAGCACGAAGGTGTGACCCATGGATAAATACGTCACGAACCTCGCGTTCAGCCATCTTAAACAGATGTATGAGTGTGCATATCATGACCATGTCTAAGTTATCAACATATTTCGTTCTGTGTTTCATGTATGTCGATGATTCTAGGGTTCTTTCTTTCTCTCTTAGGCGTGTCTGGAGACTACGAAGTCCTACGAGTTTTCGAGGTTTGCTAAAGTGCTTTAGGTCACGGCGAAGGTAAAGGACTTACTTTTTTGGGCCTACAGTCTGCAGACAGAGCTGTCGTGGGTCATGTACCGTAAAGGGCAATGTTAATTCACAGTGATAGTGTGCTCAGGGCACTGACAGCCCTACGTATACATTAAAAGATGTGTGTGAGGCTCTTACATGATGCTGTGGGTTGATATTAAACAGTGGCACTATGTCTCCCTTACAAACTAAAGTGTATATGTTATCAAGGTGATGGTTTTTTTTTTTTTTATCTTAGTTCCTAATGGAGAGACATGGACATCAAATATTGAGCTGGGGAGGTGGGTGGCCGAACTAAACTAGTGTTTGCGTTCGTTGGGATCAATGATAGTTGCTGATCATGGCCTAGATGTCGACCTTCTCATGTGATCGCCACACAGTTGTCGACCTTCGTATGTGATCGCCACACAGTTGTCGACCTTCATATGTGATCGCCACACAGTTGTCGACCTTCATATGTGATCGCCACACAGTTGTCGACCTTCATATGTGATCACCACACAGTTGTCGACCTTCATATGTGATCTCCACACAGTTGTCGACCTTCATATGTGATCGCCACACAGTTGTCGACCTTCGTATGTGATCACTACACAGTTGTCGACCTTCATATATGATAGCCACACAGTTGTCGACCTTCATATGTGATCACCACACAGTTGTCGACCTTCACATGTGATCGCTACACAGTTATCGACCTTCATATGTGATCGCCACACAGTTGTCGACCTTCATATGTGATCGTGGACGAAAGCCACCTCCTCCAGATCAGAGAAGCTTCGTCTCTCACACGTGTCTCCATGACGGAATCTTTAACGTAACATGATAGGCATCCAGCTCGAGTTTCCCCTCTCGAATCCCCCCAGAAGTTGATCTTGCTTCAAGAGGTTACCTTGCAAAGGCATGAGGCTGAGTGCTGAAGACGCCCACAGAGTCCCTGCTTGCGTGAGATAGATGTATTGAAGTATACACTCGTTCGGGGAAAGGTGTCTCGCTAGATGCACGTGGGAGCGAGATGTACGAGGCCAAAGAGCAGGTGAGTGCCTCAGCGCGCTGCCACGGCGGTATGCTCCATGTCCGTACTTGATTGCAAAGTGGGGTGGGGTACTGAGGCTTCGACATTTTATACAGCGGAAACAAAGACACAGTTTCAATTCCTTTTCAAATTTGAAGTGTTACGAGATATTTCTTTTTATCTCGTACCGCATCTCGTTCCATCTATCTGCAAGAAAAGGTAAGAGAACACCATGAATGTTTGACCCTCTGCGCTGTAAAAATTTGAGGGGAAACTTAAATGAAAAGAAAGAAAGAAATATCGAAATGGAGTCTCTTGGGCCAAGGTAAAATGCCTCCAAATTTGAAGAACGTCCACCTACAAACAGAGGGGAAAGAATCCCCTGATTGTTCCTGTTAGGGAAGAAATAAGACAAAGGAATGGGAGAGAAATTTTTATTTCGCTTTATGCCGAAAAAAAAAGAGACTGCGTAAAAGATATTTTTTCCCCGTGTGTGTGTGTGTGTGTGTGTGTGTGTAGCTTTAAACATGTCGCCAGAGTGACCTTACCTTACGTGTATGTTAAACGGGTCAGGAACTATAGGTTGCCGGGGAAATCATGCTCGTGACGCATTTCGTGGGGTGGTTGATGGCATACCTCCAGATGCATCCTCAGATCCTAAAAGTACTCTTCGGTCGAGTACATTCTTCACCAAGATAATGCCATGTGAGTGTCTGACCAATCGCGTGGGGGGGCGCGTGGGGGTGCCGTAGTGGGCAATTATGCAAATGAGGGTAAATGACACTGAATAACTGATATGGGAAACAATCATAGTCTCTCTTATTATTGTTGGGATAAAGCACGTCCTTTTCGTATGAAATGGTATGAAGTGTTGCATTCATGAGTGGCCGGTCAAAACAAGACTAATGAGAGTAGTATTGATCGTGGGGGGAAGGTTCGTACTTTTGCCCTCACTGTGGTCTTATAGGCATGAGTGATGGGCAGACATGGTCTTCCCTCCGTCTGTGGTCGAGTGTAGTGAGGCGTGGTTCTTCCCAAGAGTTTTGGCTTGAATGGAATTTTGGTGACATTGAAACAAGTTTTTTTGTTTCGGGAACCCAGACCAGAGAGTCTGTGGGTCTTCCATTGACTCTGAAAACAAAGGAACACAGAACCGTATTGGACCTGTTGTTTGAAAATAAAGAAAGTCGAGAGGAAAGACAATATTAAAAAAAGGGATCACATGTTTCCCCTTCGTTCGTAGAGGGGGAAAGACGAAAATGAAACGAGTTGCACCAGAGAGACATGTAAATCTCTCTCTCTCTCTCTCTCTCTCTCTCTCTCTCTCTCCTTCACTCGAAGGTTCACAGCAGTTCGAACCAGATTTCTGGTAGGACGTTACAAGGCATCCAGCAAACCCACCCTTGTCGGCCATTTGATATATATACTTTTTTTTTTCTTCGTAGCATATGTGAAATAGGCAAAAAATGCCATTTTATGTATATATATATATATATATATATATATATATATATATATATATATATATATATATAATATCCCAAGTTTGTGCCACATGATAGATAGTAAATGTCGATGATTATGTAAATATTCTCTATGTATTCTTGTATGTGGATATAAAGAGTTGTTGAATGATTGAAGAAAAGAGGAAAAAAAAAGATTCATTGGTCGAGTCTAATCAGGTCGATCTGTGAAAACGAACCTCAGCATATCTGTATGACGTCATTCACTAAGGCACCGAAGATAGAGACGAGAGTGCAGAACAATCCCATTCTCCCCAAACATAACAATGATACTAAAGTCTTGAAATTAGTAGAATAACAATTCCCCTTTTTTTTTCATATCTGAATCAGAGGCACTGAATGCACAAACCCACTAGAGAGAAAACATGATAATGTTCAGTTCAGTAGCAATCTATTGCACTACAATATCAGAAAGAAGATTTTACTTCGTTTTTTTTGTGGGAGAGGAGGAGGGATAACCAGCTCCACCAAGCTGCACCATGACCCACACACCCACATGATAACAGGGTATTGAATCTCATTGCGCGTGGATATATTCTTTGCCCTCAAATCACTAGTCGGGTTGAGAGCCAAACAAAGGTTTTACGGGATCGTTAGTAAGGCGATCCAACACTTTGAGTATCCGCTTCGAAAGTCTATATCAATGATTACCTTTATATTTCCAAGAATCCATATTCCGTGTGTGAATATTTGGTCACTGGGAGTAAGTGAATCTCTCATTGTGGTTTCCAGCGTGGAACTAACGACCCTGACGACGTTTTCTTCTCCAGAGAAATTAACAATCCAAAAAATAAGCAAAAGTTTACAGATTCCACTCTTGAAACTTTCCAGTGACAGTGAACAAACGCAAGAATTGAGGAGCCAAGTTTCCTGAACTGACTAAGCTGATCTTTCTTTTGTGGAGTTTAGCTGAACATTTCCACGACCTAGCTGTTCTTGCAGCTTATCTGGCAAGACGGTAAACCGTCGTTTTCTTCGGAAGCAACAAGTTATGTGTGGTATTCTAAAAGATGAGTTCTCGGTTATAGGACCTTAAACAATAGGGTTTTTTTTAAAGGCTTTTGGACTTATGAAACGGTGAGATTTGCTTCGTGAAGAAAGTGCTTCAGACTGAGCTGGATATACAATGTTGGAATTACGTTATTTCTAGATCCACTTCAGAATCCTTTCGAATACAAATGATCATGTGACCACGCGCAGTGGAATTCAGGCACTGAATACAAAGGTAGATCTGCGTTAAAAGGTTCACTCGACACAAGAGACTGATTGTTGATCAAGAACAACCTTTTTTTTTATGAGTTTTCCACTAAATACGAATTCTTCTCAAGGTTTTGTGGACAAAAGTGTCATTTATATCAAAGTCTTTGGATTGCCACCTGCAGCGAGAAGCCGAGAACTTTACGCTTGCGTGTTTCCCAACGAACATGAGTGAAGCTTCGAAGCCTCTACGGGTGATACCTCACTCTGTCTCACGAAGCAGGCGAAGACCGCTCGGATGAAAAAAATAAAATGAGGCTAGAGCTCCATCACAGCCTCACAGTCGCTTTCCCACAGCCTCACAGCCTTTATCCCAGCATGATCTCCGTCCCTCCTTAGGTTCAATATCAGTAAACAAAGACCGAAGCCTCTGGGGCTACCCGCAGCGGAGTCGATCGTTCTTAGAAGCAATACCAGCGGTTCGAATCGCCTCCATCACGAGTTACTGGCTCGTTACGCTCAGCTTTATCCCGACCTCAAGAATTTTCGCTTGCAGGAAACACGTCTAGTACACGATGTGTGACCTGTTATGGTGCATACACCTTGTGTCAGTGTGGCATTGTATTAATCAAGTTGGAAATTCTCTCATGTGTTCGCTAATGAGTTAATCGGTAATTCAGACGAGTTTTGAAAATTGACCAGTCACCGAGCTGGCGCGGAGGGGGGAATATATATGGTCATTAATCAAAACTAGGAGCACCCAGAGCAGCTAATTTTTGTATCCCATTTTCATTGGCCACGCAACTGTAGCGTATAGTCAGCAAGGGGGTAGGGGGGGGCTTGCTGTCTCCCAATTATCCTGGTTCTCACTGCGGTAAAGTACTTGAACTTTGACCTCATACAACTGGGGTAAGACCCTCCATAATCAATGATAAAAGATTTGGAAAAGGTGTTGATGTACGTATCTTCTGCTGTTTCTGTGTAGACACAGAAACAACAGTCAGATGAATTTAAAAGAAAAGTTAATTAGAAATTATGACTTGACTTGAGAAGAGAACAAACAGTACACACACACACACACACACACACACACACACACACACACACACACAGTTATGTATACAGATTGATAGATACATGGATAGACAGTCAGATAGATTGATATAGATAGACCGACTTGGATATCGAAAGAAAGCGTTTACTGATGTGTTATTGTGGCGCTGTAAACGTGGAGAAAAGCATTCCTGGTTCACTGATACATTCTTATGTTGTTCCAACGTTAATATATATATATATATATATATATATATAAACGACCAGCTGGCTTGGGGGAACCTGGGTCATGGCGCATAAAAGACTAGACTGCATTTTTGTGGACTGACTGACGTTCATTGCCCCATACGTCAGGTTTTACGAGCAGAGGAATGGGTCTTCCTCTTCCCACCTTCAAAAGTTTTACCACAAGACGATGAAAAGCGACGAGAGGCCATGAGCACGTGTGATACAAACACACACACACACACACACACACGTGCAAGTTGCACAGAAATTCTTATCTGATGCGGAGCCGATGTTGATAGCGAGAAAAAATGGTAAACGTTGATACTTTAAGGAAAAAGACATTTTTCTCCATGGATATGACATATGATCTGCGTTAATGAACGATCTTTTATCACTCCTGTTTCCCTCTAGATCGTTTGACAGTGGATGTTATTTTCTTTTTTTGTAGAACGTTCGAACTTGGCGTCATCACGGAGCTAATTCTCTTTTTTCATGGCGATAGAAAACCATCTGAGGCTTTTTATGTATTTATCCTTTCCAGTCAAGGATGGATTGCATGGCTCCGGCTGTTACAGTTGTTCGCACGGGCAACAACTGGAGGATTCGATGAGGGAGTGCTTCGAGCGGTTCGATCTTACCGTGAAGTGTTTCGAAGCTTCGTTAGCAATAAGGGTAGTAAGATTCATGAGGTGATGATTCGAGGTCTCGGTTGATGGTGGTTGTTTGCCCACTGGCCTTAGGCCATCAGTTGAGGACTGTGTGCGCTGGTGGAAGACGTAGAAGTTCTGAGGTCCAGTGTGGAAGCTCGGGGTGGGGGAGGACAGTCCTACAGACGCGTGGTATAGATGACCCAGGAATACAGGAAGCTCTTCCGTCTCCTCACCGTAGTCTACGTTAAACAGTGGAGGTAAGTACAACGGCTCTAGTAAAGTTACGTTCATGCTTTTGTGACGTCTGTCTCCGCTGGTAGAGAACATGGTTCTGACGCTCATTGGCAACAAGTTAAATTATGAGTGAAACTTTAGCTTCGTGAGGAAGGGTCGTCCAGTCACCTACTTTCGTCGTGTGTTAATAGTTTTCTCCAATTGCCAGAGAAAGTGTTTTTCACCCACGAGTCCCTTAAATGGTCAGGCAAATCTTTGATGCATTCGAATGATCGTTTGCGTGGTTGTTAGACAGTCACAAGACCCACTTGTAGTTATCTTCAAATATATTTTTTTGTTGGTCATTGAATCCCAATATTTAGTGTATACTCGGCCCATAGCACAATGTTAGGACTGGGTAACGTCGGTTAATTAGAAATTGATGTGTATAAGATCATGAAATTTTTTAGATTGACGGTAATCGTATGACTTTCGGACGTAAATTTCACCAGACTTGTTCGAACGTAAGATTTGGTAATGTAAATCACTGGGTTTGGAACCCACGATCGCTGATTTTATAAGACCAGACTTTCACCATTGTGCTAACGAGGCATTTCTCAAATTGATGGTTCCCAGCAAACGTGCAGAATAGTTAATTCGACTTGGACGAACTACGTCTTTGCTCGCAGAACAGAGAATTATCGCTGGTGACTTGGACTTTGTGCGCTGATTTTGTTACGTATTTTTTCTGTGTCGATTTTGCGTAGGGTCAAAAAACCTGTTCGATATTTCTGTGTGCTATTGGTTTGTTCAGCGATGATTTCCGTCTGAAAGAACCGATAATCCGATCTAATATCATTTAATCTGATCATCTAAACGGACTTGTTCACAATTATGCATCTGATACACAATGTACCAGTGCAAACAGACTCGTCCTTCAAGTGAGGCGCTGCTTTCACATGTAAACGGTACACAAATACTGACAATGCATTTACGTGACTTAAATATTTACAAACACATCGAAGCTCATGACACAATGATAAACTCTGGATATGTAAATATTGGTTCGTTCGTAATTCATTTGGAAACACGCATCAGCTGTCGCTGTTCTACAAGACTGGGTACTTTAGAGTTATGTTCATTACGTTCATGTTATACCAGGGTTGAATTTCACGTTCCGTATTTGTCTCAAAGGCTTCGCCTGTCGCATTCTATACCCAGGACGGGGTTTTGTGTATCGCTCGTATTATGACGATGGTGGGTTGATATGAGATGCTTTGGATGTAAGTGTGAGGACTTGAAGGAAGGGGTTTCAAAGGGCTAATGTTTGACCGCTACACCAAGGCTTGTAAAAACGATCAAGATAAACCATGCAATAGTCTATAGTGGTTGGCGCTGGTACTGGAGCTAGTCTAGGTCCATTATACGTATCAGCTGATGACTAGACGTATGTAAATGAGGCCATTTTTCGTCTGTGGAAACGATGTGTGCAAATGAGGCCATTTTTCGTCTTTGGAGACTGGATGTGTGCAAATGAGGCCATTTTTCGTCTGTGGAGACTGGAAGTGTGTAAATGAAGCCATTTTTCGTCTGTTCCTGACATGTTAACACTTGGGGTAGGCGGGAAACATACAGTATGATGTATGGAACCCCCATGGAGAAGGGGGAGGTGTTCAACAGTCTTTGAGCATGTGCTTGAGACGCTATGTTCACAGTGGCTGTGGCTGGGGTGAGGCTAGGCCTTGTAACAGTTTGGACGAGCTCATTAGTGTTTCATGTGAGTAATTAGCTATTTGTGTGTGTGTGTGTGTGTGTGTGTGTGTGTTTGTGGAATAACGTTTTATTCATATGATGCTGTATTGATTTATTTATTGTTATCTTGAATGGTTTATTTCGTACGATGCATTTATTCACATCTTGAATCTTTTATTTCATTTGATTTATGTATGAGTAGCTTGAATAATTTATTTCATATGATTTATGTATGAATATCGTAAATCATCTTTTATTTCATATGTATCATGCATGAATATCTTGAATAACGTTCTGTTTCATAATATTTGTCTTTTTTTCGGTATGAATTCCGAGTTGAGTTCATTTTCGTATTCTCAAGCCACACATGGAGCGTGTGCCGTGCATTTAGATTCTAATTTCTCCAGAAGCTTATTAAACACTCGCCTTGCAGCCCATTGCATAGAATAGTCGCTTTAATATTTCCTTTAGGTGGGCATAATAGTGAGACTGTGGTGGTTTTGGGATCAGTGACGAGGTTTTTGGTCGAGTTGGGTTTGAGCGCTGCTTCCTGTATTCAGTGTTGTAATGTATTCTGGTTTTTAATCTCATCTCCCCGCGAATATTTGCTCCCGTAAGACGTCTGAAGAAATTGAGTAGTATTTATCATTGTATGATCTGGTGACGCCCTTAAGTAAGATCTAAGAGTAAATGCTCCTAGATGTTTGTAGTCATATTAGGAATATTTGATGTGGACGACTAGTCACATTTGTAGTCCCTTCGATGTTATATATGGATTGACACCCAGACCACTTTCCTGCTCAGCTGAGCTCACTCTCTCGTAGAAATTTGAAACGTTCTGTACGCATGACCACCTTTCCCTAAAACCTGTCTATTACTAAGGTAATTTCTCTGCTAGAGGTCGTCCATTCAATTCCATTCTGAGTGTCTTTTCTCTAACATCACAAGGTTTCCCACGGAACACGTAGATGGGAGATAAGAAAACAGCAATATTTCAAATAAGATGATATAAAAAGAGACTCCTGGTTCGTATTGTTATAATTTGCCACTCGTAAAAGTGTCTTATAAATCGAATTAATTTAATGAAATATTCGTAGTAAAATAAAGAAAAACTAAACACGAAAGGTTTTTACGTTGTTTACTCAATAAAGCCAGTGTTACCGGACTCCTCCTGGAAGTGGTTATACCACGAGCGGAAAAGTCACCTTGGGTGAGGCTGTATCTTCATCAATGGTAGGAAAGAGGGTAGAGTCTCGTTGACCAACCTTATCGCTCCAGAGGGGTCCAGCATTTCCCTGCTCCTGCGTGAAATAACACCCGCTATGTCGTAGCGTTCCCAGGAGAGAACTCGTAGCGTTATACGTTATAACACTGATATATATATATATATATATATATATATATATATATATATATATATATATATATATATAGTTAAATGTTTGTAGTTACCCATTTGTAGTGTACGGGGAGGGAATTCTACACTCATGTGGCCCCATCTCTAAACTATCACACAGCTTTTTAAACTTACTTTTGCTGTCCACATTCACGATCTCATCACTCAGTTTATTACTTTCGTCTAGTGTTCAAATACTGTTGAATTATCTCTTTACATCTTTCCTAACAAGTTTCTTGCTTAATTTAATATTATGGCTTCTCTATGTTTTGTTCTGGCATCTCAGAAGAACTGTTCAATACTGTCTACATTATCAAACTGGTTTAGAGACTGGCAGATAATGATCAGGTCAGGCTTTACTCTTCTCTCTTCCATGGTAGATTAAATCCAAGTCCTTTTGGTTTTCCCTATAGATCATCTCTCAAATTATGGTGCCTTCTTTATCACCCTCCTCTGGACCTTCTCCATGGACCATGTTGCCACTTTAAGTACAAAATGACCAAAGATGTAGATCATATTCTAATGTTGGACTAATATCAGATGTGAACAGCTGGCTGAATATTTCCATATCAATGTCCTTAGATATAGTTCATTATTATCAAGCAGACAATTAGTCTACTTTTCCATTCATTTAAGGTGGGATTCTGGCAACGGGTTGGGTATAATGTCGACACACAAATCTTTCTTACACACACTGATTCTTGCAGCCTTTTTCCGGCTGGATGATTTGCATATCTTGGCCACCCTGCGTTGTGTCCCAACCTTCCACTTTGTATCTACTACTCAGAGTGAACTTCCATCAGCCATGTATCACACTGATGCTCGGGTTTGTCGAGGTTCCATTGTAGGTTGGTGCATTTCTCCTGACTTTTCACTCCTCTCATGCCCTTGGCATCATCATCCGCAGACATGTTTAGGTAGGAGTTCTTGTGTGTGTGTGTGTGTGTGTGTGTGTGTGTTAGCGGAATAGACGGATAGGCGGAAGGATAGAGAGGCAAATGAGAGAAACGGAGAGAGAGTTGGAGATGAAGCGATTATAATAGTGTTTCCTGCCACTGAAAAAAAGGGCTTTTCCCATGCAACGTGTTGTTACAATTGGAAGATTAAGTGCTCCAGTCCTGGTAACGAATCATTCAGCAAAAAAAGCTTAATGCACGAGGCATGGCGCTGAACTTTATATACCATAGTCATTACGTTTACATCATGGAGAAAATCCCGCGTTTTCTATCTCTGTCATGCATATAATACGAACGTAGGCTAGGCTGCTGCATTCACATTTTCAACAATAGAATTTGTTTTTGTGTCTGTGTTTTGCCTTTGATGGCTGCATGACGATCAGATACTTTCATTTTTATTTCTTTTTTTGACGTTGTATTTGTCGTATTTGCCATTGCATGTCTTTGTCCCATCCAGCATAATGTTTGATAGTAAAATTAGTGTGTGTTTGGCCTCCTCCAACACGCCGCAGATGCGCACACCCACGGCAGTGTGTGTGTATGTGTGTACGAACACCACCACACCATATAGGGACACCGAAGTCACTGTGTCGAGAATCCTACTTGCCACTAAAAAGTACTCGTTGGTCGAACACACACACACACACCCACAACCCCGTCTCCCGCACCATTAACTCGAGGGCAGGGATGATGACATTTGATCAAAAGAGCGACCATTTTTCATATGGCAATCGCTTCATTACGATGCGCATATATTACTGAAGTGTATAAATGGCTCACGTACTCGCGTTTAACACATGATCCTGGAAATCATGCAGAAACAATCGGCGGAATATTAAAAAATGCGTGAGAGGGGGGGAAAAAAGGCTTCATGATTCTTATGTCCATATCAGAGTGAAGGATTGCGATTATAATTAGTCAAAATTTAATGGTAAAATAAAAAAGACAAACACGGCTAAAAAAAAAAAAGATTCATTTTCAATAAATAAACACGTCGAGTTCGTTCGAGTGGCCAAAAAAAAGTTAATTACTGGAAAAAAAATAGGATTTTGTGATTGATTTGTATTGTGCATTCTCAAGCCTAGCATGATAGTGGTGTGGGCAGCGAGCGACATAAGGTGAGGTAGGGTTTGGCAACTGTCAAGTGTTGACCTTAATTTCCAGTGAAAATTATTCCAGTGCAACGTTGTTAGTCCGGTAATTACTGGAACGAACTACAAGTGTCATTTCATTTTGGCCTTCAATTTGATTTTGAAATACTGTAAAGGGGAGAATGACCCGTGGAAATATCCGTTGTTGTATTGACTCCTTTCAAAAATTTATTTCAATCGTGTAGGATTGGACAAGATTATAAGAGATCGGGTTTTTTCTCCTCTTTGTTAATGGGGTTCAAAAACCCTCTCTAGACGGTCCTAGATATATAAGGATTAGGACTTCCTGCTAGTCAATTCAGATGTCAGTTACAGAAATTAGAACGTACAAGCAAATTAGTCTTGACTTGTTTTTGACAAACATTCCAATATGTGACTAACACCTAAATATACATCCAAATTGTGATTCTTATGGTATAGATGTATATAGATAATGGTATAAATGTATATAGATACAGTCCATATCCACACGTCGAGGTCTTCAGTTGGTGTATGTCAGTAAACAGTGGTATAAAGTGAAGAAACACAGATAGTCGAAGCGTCTCCAGGTTGGTAAGAGAATTGAACCCAATAACATCTTGGCAGATAGGAAGTGTTAGACTCCGGTAGGCTCACCAGGACAATATCCTAGCATCGTGCGGTAACGTCGCTATCTGGGCAAATGCTCTCAGCAGGGAATCCGATCGTAAAAGCCAATGAAAACTGAGGGAGAGCAGGACGTCCTCAGCAAGCTTGATCTGAGTCTAGCGTTCATAAAGCCTCGCAATACTGCCCTGGTAGTCGCATACACGAAAACACTAGGCATTGCTTGGCCAATTCGCTGCCTACGGTGGCAGGAACTGCGGTGGCGAATGGTCGTTTCGCGAAATTTAAGCTAATTGGAAATCAGGTAGGCAGTCGTATGTCTCACTCAGGAGTGAATCTCGTCTCCCGCGAACGGCGAGGACTGTGTGTTGCAGGACAGTACACCTTTCAGACGTCACCTGTTCCAAAGCAAGGAAAAAAAGAATGCATTTTTTTTTTCAAACTCGGCGAAACGCATGTGAAACTTGGTCTGCCAGAACAGCGTTTGTGTTTCGACTCGGAGGCAAAATACTGATTATACCGATTAATTCTTATCGTTATCTTATATTTATACCGATTAATTCTTATCGTTATCTTATTTATACCGATTAATTCTTATCGGTATCTCATTTATACCGATAAATTCTTATCGGTATCTTATTTATACCGATTAATTCTTATCGTTATCTTATTTATACCGATTAATTCTTATCGGTATCTTATTTATACCGATTAATTCTTATCGTTGTCTTATTTATATCGATTAATTCGTATCGTTATCTTATGCCTAGATGGCCTGGAAGGTGGGGCATAGAGACCACACGTCCGGCGTAGGTCATGTGAGCCAGACGTCTGATCTGTGAATCTTTGACGCTGATTCCCTCCCACTGGAATAAATTTCCGAAATAAATCCGGAAAAGTTCGTGAGGGACGAGAGAGAAGAAATCCTCATAAAACCCGATCTTTATTCCCATTCTCCTCCCTCACCCTTCCTCTTTCCCCCCGCCCTCCAAAAAACGAGGAGGGTCAAATCACGTAATTGCGCACTTCAGTCATCGTTCTGTGTACTTAGAGCTTAATTACGGGGACTTTAATGGTTCCCAGACTATATTTCGACCCCAGGATCGTACTTGTCATGAAGAGTGTAAATTTCACACAAGTCTGAAACCTAATGTATTCATCTTGCGTAAAAAGGAGGGCGTTCTGAAATGGGGACGTGAGAGGGTACAATTAAGTCAAATTCATGCCAAATTAGAACACTTTTCCCCTTCTAAGAATTACGTATTTTACGACCATCTTCTTTGCATATATTCCAGCACTCTCGCCTATGATTATTTCAGGTACTTCCTTCGTACTGAATGCTGCCTCTCACATAGCCATGGCCTCTACGATATACAAGTTCTTGGTCGCATTCAAGCGGTCGTCCTTGCACATCATATAGAATCGAAACTTAAGTCTAAAGAATTTGGCTCTACTTTCTCGCGCGCGCGCGCACACCCACCCACCCACCCACCCACACACACACACACACATACACACATTTGAGTTTTCTCCCTTTGCCCTTAGCTTCTCACCCTTTTACCTAAAAAACGTTACCCTAAAATCAGTCTCCCTTCTCATCCCCTTTATTACCTCTCATTACTTCCCCTTTCAAAATCCACTTCTTACCATTTCTTTCATTAATCGTATCATTTGATTTTCCCTCCATTACCCTCGATTTTCTCGTCCCTTTTAACCATACCAACTCCTTCCTCACCTGATCCGATCTCCTTAACCTCAGCTTTTCTGCTTAACTAGGACAAGAAGAATCCTGAAACGCCCCATTTCTTCTCATGACCTTCACCCTCTAACACCCCCTCGGGTCCTATCTGTGCTCGATCGTCTAAAACAATATCCATACGGTCTGTCATCTCCACTCCACCCACCTCCTCACTCTCCCCAAGCTGAGGTAGTCTATCCCACACACATTATTCTTATCACTCCTCAGGGTTCCCCATAAAAGCTCTCTCTTTCTCCACCTTGCCGCAACTTTAACCCCGGCTTCCTCCTCCTCCTCCTTCCCCCTCACCTCGTGCAGCCATCACTCGCTTCCTCAATAGTGAATAATGTTAGACGCCGCCAAACTTGGCGTCTCGCGAATACCGTCATCCAAACTGATTCGGGGAACATCTTGTTTATGTATTTCGCCAAGCATGGTATATCCCAGTCTTAGGCCATTGAAGATTTGACTTTGGGTATAGTAGATATGGTGTGTCTGGTGTACGTAGAGTGGTTGGGAGGGAATACCTTTCTTCGAATAAGTACGGTACGACTGCTTAAGACAGGGCCAGCGCGGAACACGCTCACAACAGTGTATGTTGCTTGTGTTGTGAAGGTGATTTCCTGTAAGGCAACAAAGAGGGAGAAATGATTGCCAACGATAGTGTTTCGCGCAGTGCACTATCACTGGAGTGTTCAACGAAGTACTGTAGGATTCATTACATTAGCGATGGCATCTGTGAAAAGTTTATAGAATCAGAGTTGACATGTTAACTCTCTGTCGCATTTACCATACGTTTCTAGCATCTTGCTTGCCTCTACTGCCTGCCAGGTGTTGGGAATGGACTGTTCTTTTTCAAGGGAAAATGTTTAAATCATCTTACCAAACGTAGACTTTCAGGAAATCTTGCAACGTCGGTTGTTGTATATTTATGTCTTGCCAAATGACTGTCGAGGAAGGAGTCAAGTTAGGGAGGATCCTTCTCCTTTATTGTCCTGTCTCCGTTTATAATATTGGGTAGGGAGGAGGCTTTTGCTTTACTGTCCTGTCACCATCTATGGTGGTGGATGAGGAGGAGCTCTCGCCTTTAATATCTCGTCTCCATCCACATACATTGGGAATGTAGAACTCTATCACTGTCCCGCAGCAGATAACTTCCTCATAGACCGTCAGATGTTTTGTCGTCTGTCCTTTTCATTCCCATGTACTGTCCTCCTGGCGCACAACCTCGTCATAGACCATCAAGTCTTCCGTCATTTGCCCTTCCCATGACAGGATCGTAAAGCGGGAGGTTCCTCCCCACCCACCACTACAGACTATAACAATATAGTAAAGCAGAAGGCTCCTTCCCACCCATCATTACGGATGGAGACAGAATCGTAAAGCAGAAGGCTCCTCCCTACCTACCACTACAAGTGACTTCCTCTTCTCCCGCCAAGTAGAAACTAAAAGCCAGATGTCTTCTTTATCATGACTGTTTTAGAAACACAGGTGTTCTTAATCACAACAAAAACATCTCTGTGGTATAAGGATGGAGTCAGGGTTCGCTATGAGAATTACAGAAGAATGAATCTGTTACCTGTCGTGTTGTGTATTTTTTCTATATTTGGACGTGAAAAAGTACGTAGTAAACTGTTTCATTTCACAGTCCTTCGATACTGGAACGAACCGTGGCGCTTATACAGTGATGGGTTACCAATATTTTATTGCCTGTAGAATTCGGTTTCAGTTCTCGCTCAGACAGCACAAATAAACACTCTGAAAAAACAAACATAGATCGCGATGGATGTGTTCGCTGAGGATATGTGTCAACGGAGCGTATATGAAAAAGAAATCGGTATACGTGTAACAACTTAATAAATAGGCGAAGTTAGACATTACTTATGATGATTGTGGAAGGATTTAAGGGACTTCGAATCGGTCTGAGAGCAATTATTGTTTCATAAACGAATTGGGTCTGATTTCCCTCCTCTCCATAGAATAAGGGGTTTGGTACAACCTGTAGAGCTGAGTGGGACTTGATCACCAGTATAAGGAATCCCGTATTATAATGCATTTGATGAATAAGTAAAGAATTATCTGATGCTCTATGACTCCAACATTACCAAACTCCAAGGTTGAACCTGATACTGAAACAGGTACGACAGCCAGAGGGTCGAGGAGCAAGTTTCCAAAATGAGCTTCGATTTCTAGTAACCCCTTGAGCGCGAAGGTTCGACCCTCGAGCGCGAAAGTTAGACTCTTGAGCGCGAAGATTAGACCACTGAGCAGACGACGGTACGATGCTTGAGCACGACGGTACGATGCTTGAGCACGACGGTACGATGCTTGAGCACGACGGTACGATCCTTGAGCACGACGGTACGATCCTTGAGCACGACGGTACGATCCTTGAGCACGACGGTACGATCCTTGAGCACGACGGTACGATCCTTGAGCACGACGGTACGATCCTTGAGCACGACGGTACGATCCTTGAGCACGACGGTACGATGCTTGAGTACGAAAATTCATTCTTTTTCTTCCGTTTATTACGGCGATGCTACTTTCGACTTCTCAAAGCAGCGAAGCTCTGGAATCTTTCTATTGTCTTCCCCCTTCCTTCTCTTCTCTTCTTTTGTCTTGCCCTTTTCCTTCTCTTCTTTCTTTTGTCTTCCCCCTTCCTTCTCTTCTCTCGTTTTGTCTTGCCTTCTTCCTTCTCTTCTTTCTTTTGTCTTCCCTTCTTCCTTCTCTTCTTTCTTTTGTCTTTCCTCTTCCTTCTCTTTATTCATGTCTTGCCCTCTTCCTATAACCCGTCTACCATCAGGATAAAGGTCGACAAACTGTTAGTTTTTTCTTATATTAACCATTTTTCTTTCATACCCGACGATTATTAACTCGGGCATATCAAATATCGTTGGAATAATAGAATATAGTAATATTACAGTAACTGAATATCGTAATAACACTTTCGACAAAGATGCACTTACTATGAAGATATGTGTAACTAGTAATCATAAATGCGATGACACGTATCATACTGTAGTGTGATAATGATAAGTCCTCAAACTCAAGCATAATATCACACGATTTTATCATTATACTTCAGAAAACTCGACATAGGTATGATAACTCAGATCGTACAGCAGTGTGATGATAATGATAGATCATCAAACTCGAGCATGATATCAAGCGATAGAACCATCACCATACTTTGTATAATTCGAGACAGAATTTCCTGGAAATCCTAGACAAAAGAGAGTCATGCAGAGTGGACCACCTCCCGCCACCCGTTCTGCTGGCGAGATGGCTCTCGTCCTGGACGTGAGGGCAGACAATGAAAACTGCCAACTCAGTATTTTGTATTTCCAGCAGCAAAACCTGGGTGAAAGGAAAATGCTCGGAAGGGTTTATGATGAAACCGTTCACAAGAGGGAATTCATGTGACCTGATAGAAGATTGACCTGTCGCCTAGCTTGGATGTGACCCGTCTTTGTAATATAGGGGTTCATGACTTAACTTGCTTACCATCCTACCTAGAGGGAATGAATTAGCTCTTGTCCATCGTGGTCGTTTTGGAAAGTACAAGGGTAGCAGTTAGTTTCGTAAGTCACTCATACCTCATTCATTTAGTCTTGCTTTGTCTCTAAACTCCTCTCATTTATTTGTCTTAACTTCGTTGATTGTCTGCTCTCAATACGTCCTCCAGAGTCACCTCGGTTCCTGTAACTGTTTGCTTCCATTTCGTCTTCTTGTAAGCCTTAATTTCCCTCTTGTTTGCTTCCATTTCGTCTTCCTGTAAGCCTTAATTTCCCTCTTGTTTGCTTCCATTTCGTACTCCCGTAAGCCTCAATTTCCCTCTTGTTTGCATTTCACTTCGTCTTCCTTTAATACTCGTCATTGTTTGTTCTCACTTCAGTATTTGCTCTTACTTCCTCTTCTCTCAATCCTCATGCACCCCTCCCCCCCTCTTTGTTTGCTTACATTTCGTCTCCCCCTCTCATTCACAAGCGCTTTCCCTTCTCTCATCTTTCATCTACTTCTTTCACCGTCATTGGTTACTCCCTTCTCCTCAGTGCTACCTTCATTCATCATCATCTGTCTTCCTTTTCTTTCTCAGTCCACCCTTGTTCCTCTCCATTTACGCCCTGGTCTCCGTCCTCTCCCTTCGCCATATTCAATGAGTTGATTCTCCTTAAACCTTCAAGGGATTGCTGCCTTTAACTCTGGCCCCGTCCTCCATAAAGCATCATCCTTTTCTTTCTTTCTCCCTCCCACCCCACCTCCATCTTCACTGTTCACTCGTACTTTAACCATGTGTCTTGCTTTTTCTTCTTGACATCTCTGTACACCTCTGTCCTCCTCCAAGTCCCCTGGTGTCGTAAGCTTAAACTTCCGTCACCCCCCCAACACTCCCTTCCTTAGCTAGAGGTCTTCTCCCCCTATTAAATCTCTTGATTGCCCTCTCCATTAGCCTCCACTACCAGTCCCTGCCACCAATAACCTGTCAGTTCCCTTCATGCGTTGGTCTACGGTGCCTCTCGGGTTTACTGCATTCAGAAATTCCTTCATTGTCTTGGCAGTGAGTGGTCTGTCTTTACCTGAATTCAATATCTCTTAAGAATATACACGTTACACGTCTTCGTCTGTCTCTCTCTCTCTCTCTCTCTCTCTCTCTCTCTCTCTCTATATATATATATATATATATATATATATATATATATATATATATATATATATATATATATATTTTCTCCAAAAGTAAACCCGCTGCAACTGAAATCGTTTATTACTTTTTCAAACTTTTATACAGAAATAGGAGGAGGGGGGGAAAATATCAGATGATAGAATTACTAGCAAACAAGAGGAGAGAGTCGTTGAAGAATTTAAGCTTTCTCGGTCAATCACAGCTTCAGACTGTACGCTAAAGCTGACACCCCCTCCCTCCCTCCCTCCCTCCTTCACCAACCCAACCTGGGTGAGCTAAGAGAGGGAGAAGCAAATGATAAGCGTTGGGTCTCTGTTTTTATGGACGATATAGTAACTGATTACGGAAACCTGACCAGCGGTGTTTGGTGCTGTGTCTGCCTCAGACTTGGAGACTTGAGTCGTGTGAGTTGTACGAGTTGGTCGACCTCTTATGTGTGTGTGTGTGAGAGAGATGGAGAAATTTGTGCTCGTCTGTGGACGGGATGCCAGTAGACCACGTGTGGGGTGAGGCAGGAGAGAGAGAGAGAGAGAGAGAGAGAGAGAGAGAGAGAGAGAGAGAGAGAGAGAGAAACTGTGTGTGTGTGTGTGTGTGTGTGTGTGTCTTATTTTTTTTTCAAGGATGGAAGTACTTTTAACGTGCATATATATATATATATACCAGTATTAAGATAGCCACACTAGAACACTGCCCACACATCAATGGTGTTCAGATTGTCATGGAGATATTGTCAGGTCAGGAAATAACCATAAGACTCTCTTGTTATCATTTGATGGCACGAGCGATGTCATATTGGCAAAATGGATCCAGCCAGCCCGAGCTCTGTCGCGTGAATGAATATCTTCGATGTGTCTCTCGCTAGAGAAAGTCAAAGATAGATTTGATGGCGTCCAACCATTTACTAGTTAGGGGAGAATTTTATACAGTGGCAGTGGTCAGATGTGTGTGTGTGTGTGTTATCTCTGTAGTTAATGGAGAGTGAGTGGGAGATTTCCCTTCGAGCTCCACCCATCCAATAAATTCCTCCTCTTCCCCTCCAAAAAAAGAGGAAGGACCTATACAGTCTGTGTTGGAGCCGAGCTGGCTGCTTAGCAACCATCGCTGACCAGCCAATAAAGTGGGAGAGCAAACAGACTACCATTTGCTCACGTAAGTGCTAGAGATGTGTGCCTTATGCCCGCTCCTCTGGCATGTCTGGAGCCACGATACTTGTATCCGGGGACAAGGATCTGGGATGGGAGGGGAGGGTGTAGGAGGTATTACCAGAGAGAGAGAGAGAGAGAGAGAGAGAGAGAGAGAGAGAGAGGGAGGTAGGTGGTGGTGATCCAGTCTACCACGTTGGTAAGTGAACAGTGGTGAGTAAATGCAAGTTTATGGAGGGTGACGTCGAGTTTGTGAGAGATGCAGGCACGATGAGGAGTTTGTGAGACGGCCATTTAAAATGTGTGAAAAAAGGGAGCTTTTGAAACACGTTAACAGGTTGAGAAATAGCAATATACACTACCTTAACCCTAGTTATAACTTGAATATACGTAGGTCGAACTAGCACGCGAGGAAGGGAGGGAAAGGGAAGGGCACTTAACCTTTACAGTTACGGAGGATCATCGGATACGGAACCTGACGATTCAGTCCACGGATCACATCATTATGCTCTGTACAGCCTAGCATCAGCCAGGCGAGTGTACCTCACGTGAGTTCATCATCAGGCACGCGACTCTAAAACATAGGGCTAGGCTGAGGCCATACATCACGCGGGTGAAATGAAGCTCGGCCGATTTTTCGTAAAGGTGTTTAAGCGAATTCGAGAGAAGGGGAAGTTTACGAATACTATATGTGATATGACTTTTATTTTCTACGTTTAGCTGATACGGTATGGGTAGGTGATTGACCTGATCAAGGCCAGGTATCCAGTTTATCGACCAGCCCCCATAGGGGAAAGATGAACGCTGCGTTGACTGTGGACCGACTGCCGGAACCAGGATTCGAACCTATGCGTTCGGGCCCGGGCACACTGTCCATTAAGTTATGGTGACTTTATGACGTAGGACGATTCTCTCTCTCTCTCTCTCTCTCTCTCTCTCTCTCTCTCTCTCTCTCTCTCTCTCTCTCTCTCTCTCTCTCTCTCTCTCCTTCTAAAGCTGCTGAAATTTCTCATAGTACACACACACATACACACATTTGATATGTTACAGTGAGATTTTCATCAGGGAAGCTTTCTTGTGTGTGTGTGTGTGTGTGTGTGTGTGTGTGTGTGTGTGTGTGTGTGTGTGTGTGTTTTACCTATTTGTACAGCATGTAGAGGGGAGGTCTTACACTCCACAGCTTGTGATCAAAACTTCAAAAATGATTGTTAGATATATTGCATGGATCACCTTGACTTCATCAAAGTTATTCTGGTGTATGAATGTTTCAGTGAAGAAGTACAACATATGTTCAGGAGAACGAGGCACCAGTGCAGTATGTATACAAATTGTCCATCACGGATGCCTCAAGAGGTGTCGAAAAAAAAAAAATACATGTTACAGACATGCATAAACATGGACACCCACTTGAGAATGGGAACGGCGTATATACGCCAAATATCGTCTGTGTTTCTCCGGGGGAATTATTTATGCAGACCAACTGAACTGTACTAAAAATGCTAATCAATCCTGCATTTCATTATACTTTGACTTTACTCGCACACACACACACACCCACCCCCACGCATCGATGCACGCGGGAATGTATTCCACCTTCCGCTCAGACATGGTGTAGCAGACCAGAAGTAATAATAATTTATTCCATGGGTCCGGATGGGGCGTGTGGGTTACAGAGGTCGGCCATTATTAAGCGAGAACAACACTGGGAACGCAATGGGAAAACACCTCCTGCCGACTGTTCTTGCATGGCAATATTGAATTTAACACGACGAGTGTGCAGTGTTATCGTATCCCAGACGGCTTCTATAAAGGACACAGATATGCATGGGATACGGGATATCCCTGGGGGATGAGGGAGGGAAGATATTCTACCCAGTTGCCTCCGTGTGTCGCTAGAGACGTAAGGGAAGGAGGGATGTCTGGAAATCCTTCCCTTGTGTATCATCACTCTCAAAAAATAAAGCTGGAGCCAAGCGAGGATTATTCCTTTTGCCTTCCCCCCATCAAAGACTTTCCATGGTTTCTGTCTGGCGCTGACTGGATGGTTTTGGGCGGTGGGTTGGGGTGGATTTTAGGTCTGCCCAAGTCCATTAAGGGGCCGTCAAGGTCAAGGTCTCGGTCGAAACGTCGTCCTCCAGCAGAAATATCTTTAACAAACCTTCTTCAGGAGTTGAGGATAATTCTAAAGCCACATACACTCTGTATGTTCTGCGTTAGTACCCTCTTTCTGCCTGGATGATGCGGGAAAGGCGAGGAGGAGGAGGATAACAAAAAGAACATCACCTCTGTAGCAGTGAGGAAATAGATGGATTTGATCAGCTTTGGGTTATGGGTTTGACGACCGTTACTTCCATATGTCCAGTGAAGCGCATTCAGCAGTTTGACTGGCTGTTGAAGAATCCAAGGCCTGTAGGTAAACGGAGGTAGGCGTCCAATGGATTTTTACCCAGAGTTTCACAAGTCTTTAGAGCATTTGGTATATTTCATTCTGCTCCCAACCTCTTCTCTCTCTCTTTTAACAATGGGGATGAAATGTTCGCCTCGTTATGTCTCCATCCATCTCACAGGCTCTTGTATTCAGGTCAGTGTGATTCTCTTTAGTTTCTCTCTCTCTCTCTCTCTCTCTCTCTCTCTCTCTCTCTCTCTCTCTCTCTCTCTCTCTCTCTCTCCGTTTTCCTATTCTTTCCTTCTCTCACTGCGCCACGGAAGCCCGTGTTTGTGTGTGTGTGTGTGTCTGTCTGTCTGTCTGTCTGTCTCTCTGTCTGTGTCCTACATTTCGCCGTAACGTTACGAAACCTTTTCTTTTCAACTCAGAGCATCAAAACGATTTCCGAATCCAAGTGCGTTCACAAAAGCGCCACAAAACGTCCATATTTCAACCCAAACAGCTGTAACCCTCACCCGGGTCCCGAGCGAATCTTTTCCCTCTATGACACGGAATGATGGCGAAAATATCTTTACGAATCCTCTCTTGATTTTAGGACATTTTCGTGCAAGGGTCAATTAGTGATTTACAAGGCTTCTGTTTCGTGCTGGTTTCGTGAAGGTGGTTTCGAATGTTTCTACTTTGTGAAGGGTAAATTAGTAGTAGTTCCCTGGGCCTTGTTTCGTGAAGGGTCGATTTTAGTAGTTTCCAAGCCATTTATCGTCGACTGGATTTAAAGATTCCACAGCCTCTTTCTAAATCTATGACGAAAGTATATTTGAAAAACAAAAAGCGTATGTGTATAGATTTCGTAAAATACTAACTGTATGCGGTAAAGATTTTGCAGAAAAATGAAGAGAGAGAAACTGGGCTAGCGAGACGGCCGAAGCTTGGTGGGCAGTAGAGTGTCTGAATGTACAGTGAAGAATGTTGGAGACTTTTAGTGTTGATGGTGGAGAAGGTAGTGTTGGGGATTGCAATAACAGTAAAGGGGGCAGTGTTGGAGACTCTGGCTGAGATGGTGGAGAAGGCAGTGTTGTCGAAGGTGGTAGTGATGTTAGAAAAGGATCCTCGTCCAGTATGTGTAAACTGTTTTATATGACTGTCGATTTCAGCATTAGGATGTTGATGGATGACTGTATCGATCGTCAGGTGTTTTTTTACCGACATGTATAGCAAATGACCAAACACTATAGATCCAAGACGTGTGGATATAAGATGTGCTTGACTTTAAATCTCCTTCCATGGCAACCTGCTCGTACCTTAACTTCTATTTGGGCTCTTCATATATTGCTTTGCTACTTGGATCCATTTCTGTGCCGTTTTTTCTATGTATTATAACTAAGCACGTATATAGACCACCTGTCGCCTGTCGTATACATCGCTTTAACAGATACCGATTCATCTTTCCCAGACAGTAACATCTTATCTGCACCTTGTCAAAGCTGTACGAAGCACTTATTCTCTACCTGCTAATATCTTCACTCCAGTATAACTTAAATCAAAGTCCACTACACCCCATTGGCTCATGATGTAAACTCAATGATATCCTCACTACAAAATTGATATCCTCGCCACAAAACTGACATCCTCACTACTGCTTAGAGCAACTCCACTCGTCCTTCCCATTGATCCTCTCACCACAGTACAATGCACGTCCTTATGATAACGGTTTCATCTTCATTACAGTGTAATACATGTACTGAATCATGACTGTTTCTGACATATTCACTACAGTGTAATACATGTACTGAATCATAACTGTTTCTGACATATTCACTACAGTGTAATACATGTACTGAATCATAACTGTTTCTGACATCTTCACTACAGTGTAATACATGTACTGAATCATAACTGTTTCTGACATCTTCACTACAGTGTAATGCATGTACTGAATCATAACTGTTTCTGACATATTCACTACAGTGTAATACATGTACTGAATCATAACGGTTTCTGACTTCTTCACTACAGTGTGATATATGTACTGAATCAAGATAACTGTTTCTGACATCTTCACTACGGTGTGATGCATATACTGGTTCATAATGTTACGCCATCGCTACTGTTTAATGTTTGCCTTTTCCCTCTCATCACTCATCCTTCTCCTTTTCAGCACATTAATCTACAAGCTGTTCTCCATTACCATTTACAACACTAAACACCCCATGTAGACCAATTATTCCCTCAACTGCCACATTACTTACCTTTGCAGTCAAATCACCCATCACTATAACCCGGTCTCGTGCATCAAAACTACTAACACACTCAGCTGCTCCCAAAACGCCTCCACATGATCCTTTTCTACACTTCTTACTATGCATCTCTCTTACCGTATCATTTATTCGCACATTCCAAATATTTCAACTATCATATCCGGTAAGTAGTCAATATGATTGGGTCAGCATTCACATGATAAAGATTGTTCCAATTTGACTAAATTTTCCATTCTGTATAGCAAATCCGACGGGGGCCGCTGTTATATCTATATCTTTAGCGACTGGAAATTGACAAAGATGAAACTGTTTCATGGAACCATCTCTACCCTGTTCACAGGCATGGCTGTTCTGCAAATCATGCTCATATTATATTAGTCTTACCTGGAAGGTCAACTAGACACATATCTGTCTCGCTTAAAAGAGCTGGAGGCTGACAGTGTCCTTTCCAGGTATCTTCGAAAAGTTCCTTTTGTGGGAAAGCTTTTGCCCATCAACCAAGGTTACGAATTGCCCGTGCAGACTCACAAGACTGTATGGCTCTTGGTGCCTCTCCTGAACATGGTCCTTTCCGTAAAACACACAAGGACACAGATTGATAGCGTGCAAGATGCTGTTGGAGCGATCATGCTTTCCAGAAACGGATTTCTGGTATGGTCTTTTGTGGCCCTCACCGTCGGACTGCTCACTCTGTATTATGTATGTAGGAGACTCGATAGGTGGTTCAGAAGAGGTCTTGTTCCCCGGGTTCAAGGGGCGATTCCCACTTTTGAGGCCCAGGGGATGATTCCCACTTTTGAGGCCCAGGGGATGATTCCCACTTTTGAGGCCCAGGGGATGATTCCCACTTTTGAGGCCCAGGGGATGATTCCCACTTTTGAGGCCCAGGGGATGATTCCCACTTTTGAGGCCCAGGGGATGATTCCCACTTTTGAGGCCCAGGGGATGATTCCCACTTGGGAAATCGAAAAGGTGTCTCTTACTCCTGAGGTCCAAGAAGTGATTCCCATTCCTGAGACCTAGGAAGTGATTCCCATTCCTGAGACCTAGGAAGTGATTCCCATTCCTGAGACCTAGGAAGCGATTCCCATTCCTGAGACCCACGAAGTGATTCCCATTCCTGAGACCCACGAAGTGATTCCCATTCCTGAGACCCACGAAGTGATTCCCATTCCTGAGACCCACGAAGTGATTCCCATTCCTGAGACCCACGAAGTGATTCCCATTCCTAAGACCCACGAAGTGATTCCCATTCCTGAGACCCAGGATGTGATTCCCATTCCTGAGACCTAGGAAGTGATTCCCATTCCTGAGACCCACGAAGTGATTCCCATTCCTGAGACCTAGGAAGTGATTCCCATTCCTGAGACCCACGAAGTGATTCCCATTCCTGAGACCCACGAAGTGATTCCCATTCCTGAGACCCACGAAGTGATTCCCATTCCTGAGACCCACGATGTGATTCCCATTCCTGAGACCCACGAAGTGATTCCCATTCCTGAGACCCACGAAGTGATTCCCATTCCTGAGACCCAGGAAGTGATTCCCATTCCTGAGACCCACGATGTGATTCCCATTCCTGAGACCCACGAAGTGATTCCCATTCCTGAGACCCACGAAGTGATTCCCATTCCTGAGACCCAGGATGTGATTCCCATTCCTGAGACCTAGGAAGTGATTCCCATTCCTGAGACCCACGAAGTGATTCCCATTCCTGAGACCAAGGATGTGATTCCCATTCCTGAGACCTAGAAAGTGATTCCCATTCCTAGGATTGGCTCCGCAGCTGCCATACCCTCATCCCGGCGAACTTACCCGAAATGTCGTAGAAAGAGAAAGACAGCAGACCCGGCTGTTGCACTGCCTGAACCCCAGGTAGCATTTACCACAGAGGCTCCACAGCATACTCCACAGGACCCAGCTGTTGCACTGCCTGAACCCCAGGTAGCATTTACCACAGAGGCTCCACAACATACTCCACAGGACCCAGCTGTTGCACAGCCTGAACCCCAGGTAGCATTTACCACAGAGGCTCCACAACATACTCCACAGGACCCAGCTGTTGCACTGCCTGAACCCCAGGTAGCATTTACCACAGAGGATCATCCACAACAGGAGATTCCTCACCCTGCACACTTACCAGACTCTCCACACGAGAGAGCACACTTGGCCGCCGCTGAGCGATTCAACAGTCCCGTCTTTGATCAGCCTCTGAAAGAGTACACGCTGGACTTTGAATTCAGTTCCGCCGCGGGGCCCAGAAACATCGGCATCACACTGCTCTACCCCTCTGAGAGGAAGTGCGAGTTGGAGACACTTGAGCAATCCGTGCAGTCAGCTCTTGCAATCTGTGAGATGGGCGACGAAGACAGCATTGCTGAGTACATTGAGAAACGCGTGCACGAATTCTTTCGCAGATGGTGAGCGAAAGAGTGGAGATAGCCACCACCACCGTTGCCTGCTGCCTATGTGTGTGGTTTTGAAATCGTCGAGGGAGTGGGGATCAGACGTATTTTAGAAAGCTTTATGTGAACATCTGCCTAGCATTTAAGATTGATATTTCTCTTTAGATTTTAAATATTATATTATTCAGAATATGATACTCTTCTAAATCAACATTGAATATATGAATACGTGCAATCGAGTGAACCATATAAATGAATATGTATATTTACACCAATAGTTACAATACTTACAATCAAAAGCTCAGCGTATGAATGCTTAAGTAAACGAGGATAAACGGTAGTTCGTTCAACAATTGAAATTGGAGAGAGAGAGAGAGAGAGAGAGAGAGAGAGAGAGAGAGAGTTAATGGAAACTAAATTTGAAGCCATCGTATCTTGCATACAATTATATATATATATATATATATATATATATATATATATATATATATATATATATATATATATATACATATTATGTATATGTTTATAAACCAACATTCAGGACGAACAACAGTAATAATTTTCCCCACCCACGACTAAATTCTAAATATCTTTCATGCCACTGTGTTGATAACAGAGGTTTTATGAACGAAGAATATTATTTTTTCATGTACTCTTTCAGTTTATGTACTGACGTCCACTACCATACAGTGGTCGATGATATATATATAGATAGATAGATCGATACTGAAAATTAATGCTCGTCTTTGGTCACAATGAACTCCCCAAACTAAAAATCTACTAGTGAATTAGAGAATTGGTTTGTGGGACTAACACGAATATTGCCACTGTGAAGGTAAGAGAGACCGGGTGTATACACACACACACACACACACACACACACACACACACACACACACACACACACACACACACAGGGACGACCATTGTAACAGCAAGCTCGAAAATTTCAGTGCATTCGATATATTAGTCTGGAATTTCTTTTTGTATTGTTTCATTAATAATGGTCTAGGGACTCGATATGCACTTTCAATACATAGTCTTTTGTGTGTGTGTGTGTGTGTGTGTGTGTGTGTGTGTGTGTGTAGACATTCTCTCGTAGTTGCCGTCTATTCTACGAAAGACAGACTGGGTAGCGCCATGACCAGATCCATGACCACAGAGCCACCAGAGTTGTTTGGCGTACGCCAGGGTTTTGTAAATAAGGCAGCCAGCAGCTCGCCAAAATTGGGAGTCAATACGATGGTGTTCACGGCACATGGGGGTTGGAAAGGGGGATGGGGGAATTAGCGAACAGTCTCTCTCTCTCTCTCTCTCTCTCTCTCTCTCTCTCTCTCTCTCTCTCTCTGGCTAGAGAGAGAGAGAAAGAGAGAATGGTTCGTGGTGGTACTGCAAGGATCATTACAGAATAATTTAGCTGTGATAAATCAGGGGTAAAAGGAGGGACTTTCATTATCATGGCAATGGATCCGTGTTGAAAATTGAGCATGACGAACGTATTAAGTCCGGCTTGTGTGTGTGTGTGTGTGTGTGTGTGTGTGTGCTTGCAGTGCAGGCAGACGATGGCTAATTCCTTCGTAGATGTGTCTCCAATCACACACATCTGGGGTGTATGGCTGCTCCCCCGCCGTGTTGTGGGTGTTCATACCACTGCCACAGCAAAAACTGGGAGAGCTGACATACTCTTAAATGATTGGATTACCTTATTTCAATGAATTGTTGTATGCATCTCCACAGTCGTCTGTGAAATTGGTGTACGCATCTCCACAATCCTCTGTGAAAGGATGGAGATGAAGAGACGTTGTGTACAAATGCAGAATGATCCTCTAATTCAGGCTATAGTGAATTTACCTCACGCTCGGAGTCGATTAAAACGTATCAGATTTCCTCGATTTTTCTTTTTTTCAAAAGAACAAGAAATGAATGTATTGTTAATGACCTCAACGGTGGAAGATGGTAGGCACCCACCTCGCTCGTTACGTGGGTCATGGACCTAATTGTGCTCCTCAGATGACGTTACGACCTCTTTGTTTTCGCCAGTCAGTGTGACAGGCGGATCTGTAGGGACCAAAGGAGGTCAGCGGAACGTAATGGGTGAACGTTCATTAACTTCACAGCAAACAGCTCTTTCCTCCAATAAAAATAGTTTCCCTACGTCACCTTGGAATGTGGCATCTGTTCCCAGTGGGCAGCTGTAGAACACAGCTACACATCTATTGCCAGTGGGCACTTGTAGAACAGCTACACATCTGTTCCCAGTGGGCAGCTGTAGAACACAGCTTCACATCTGTTCCCAGTGGGCAGCTGTAGAACACAGCTTCACATCTGTTCCCAGTGGGCAGCTGTAGAACACAGCTTCACATCTGTTCCCAGTGGGCAGCTGTAGAACACAGCTTCACATCTGTTCCCAGTGGACAGCTGTAGAACACAGCTACACTGGTCTGGAGGGAGCAGCTGTGAGGAGAACCAGTGAGGATTTTTTTCCCTCTAAGGCTCAGTCCTTTATTCTTGACGCTACCTCACTGACGCAGGAAATGGCGGTGTGTGTGTGTGTGTTTATGTATATAGATTAGATACTGTGATCAGTAACATACGCATCACAAAGACTTACGTACATTGGGCCACTATGTCCTTGGGAGCTGGCACAAATGACCACTAACCCCACAGCCTCTCACTGCTCCATGCCTCACTCTCTTCACGCTTGACACGTATCTACATACCCGTCACACATGTCTGGACTCGTATATGCCCTGGTGATGCTGTGGGTCCCTAGTATTGGTGGCTCATATCCCCCCCACAACACTTTATTGGACTGTCGGTATTTTGAGTTAGTTGTGAGCTGGAACTCCACGTTATCCCAATAGTAATGATTTCTATTGTTGGTTTGGGGCGCGTGACATGCCATCTCTCCCTCGAAACACTTGGGGAATCCCTATATATTTTTCAACTGTATTTATTATGGAATTATGTACACGCGCGTCCTTAAGGGACATTGCCTTAAGCTATGGCAAGATGGTTCTGCTGATTTTGATTTGATACAAGGCGTTGAATAAACTAATGAAATTGAACTTTTCATAGTTTTTGATATGTTTTTTCATAGTCGCCTTTGATGGAATATATATATATATATATATATATATATATATATATATATATATATATTGTACACTGTGTCCATTAAATTCTTACGTGTCTGCAGAGATTCAATAGTAACATTTGATGACAGATATTTCAGTTTTCACCTAGTTATGACGAACTCATGCAACACACTATGTATCAACACAGTCATCACATCCACAACCAATGAATATTCATCACGAGCCAATTTCTAGCTTAACTCTATTTGCATAGAACTGCCAACATAGACTTGCTTCATACACTCGGAAAGTAATAATACACAAATGTAATTCTTACTCGAAATTCCTTTAACGATAACCCCCTTTGCAAGATTTAGAACCAATAAACATTATAAATAATGATTCATCATTAAGTACGAAGTTGATTAGGGGGAAATGTTCTCGAACCGCTACAATGGAGTTACTCCCTAGTCAATATTACCTCACTGTATATATATATATATATATATATATATATATATATATATATATATATATATATATAGACACTGAGTTGTGAGAATAGTTCTTAGGTTAATTTTCCGGGCCATAGCAATCTTTACATCCTACTTTATATTTCACAGCTTTAATACCTACGGATGACGGAGCTGGATTTATAGATGAGATGCGAGTAACTTTATCTATTAGTTATATTGACATTTGACGAAACTGAGTTCCTGATTAGATAAAAATTAGGATAGCTATATACTAAATCCTCGAAAAGTATGGTTCGTTTCCCGTAGAGTTGTGTGTGTGTGTATGTGTGTGTGTGTGTGTGTGTGTGTGTGTGTGTGTGTGTGGCTTCAATCTGAACTCTAGTCTCTAGAGAAAGGGGAGGACGTTAAGTTAATCATGAGAGTATTATGAATTCGGGGGACATAATAGCAGGAAAATTGATATGTCGTATTTCTCTCTCTCTCTCTCTCTAGTGAGTTAGAAATGAAGCTGAGGTTGCCTATCTCATAAGACATAATTGTATCCAAGATATTGGCCGCAAAACAGCGTAATCTTAAACCAGGTTTACGTAGAAGAGCCTAAGTTCAGGCACTGAGGAGACCTTGGTTCGTGTCATCCCACACTTGTGATTCCTCTCGACTTGAAAATGGGTGATTATATTCACTTAAGATAATCTTAAAGTCTTGAACACAAAGGCCAGTTAAGGTACGAGAAAAATCGACGAATGGATATTTGGTCGAGAGAGAGAGAGAGAGAGAGAGAGAGAGAGAGAGAGAGAGAGAGAGAGAGAGAGAGAGAGAGAAGGGACCTGAATGTTGTTTCACTGATGACTTCGAAGACGAGAATCTCTCCTTAGTAACTCGTACATTGCTATAAGACCATCACAACATAGATCACCACACATCATCTACTGAGGGCTGGTTGTGAGAGACTGACTATAGTCGTCAAAATAACCTTTGTAAATGTCTTGTTATTTGCACCGTGGACTTTGACGGTAGATCATTCATTCAAAACATAGACTTGCCTCAGATGACACACCCTATTTTGCAGAATCTCAGCTCCGTTGGTTGATAACTGGGATAGGTCACGAGCGATAAAGGATTTAAGATTATTATCTAATACCGAAGGATAATTGAATATCTTATTTACTCCTCTCTACATTGTCTTTAGTTAGTTGATGTTATTCAAACCAGAACCAGGCTTCGACAGGCCAGGCCTACTACACCACACTCTAGCTCAAAGCTAAAGCTTCACCCGATGATGTTATAAGGTATCGAGGACCTTCCTAAAAGCGATTGAGTGCCAACCCAATGTTCTCTCGTTGTTTAGATTCCTTACCAGTGGCTGCCATGACCAAGAAGCTGAAGGTTAGTTATCTCGGAGAAGCCATCCAAGTGTGCAAATTAGGAGCGAAATTTTCTCCCTCTCGTCTGAAACTCAATTACCACGTAATCATTTTATCTTGATTAAACGCCTGTTAAGATCAACTGCTCTTCAGCTTAACGTGAGAGACTGATGATGTTCTTCAGTTCATCATGTTGAGGAAACAAGATTAATAGAACACGAGGAAGTTATGTCTGTCCTCTGTCATATATGTTGTATAGGAATGATATTCTCTACGAAGGACTTTGAATAAGTTTATTTTATCATCTGTTTCTAATATCATCCCCGAATTAGGGAAGTGTCTTAAGGGAGAGGCATGATATTTCCATCAGTACGAGTCTGATATTTACGAGCAGACACTTTGTCTCCTTCTTTCCTCATAGGACTGTAACGTCACCAGTGTGGGGACAATGTTGACTTCGAGCTTAAAGCCACCATAGGCCAGCACGAAGGATCTTTGACAGAAATCACCTAAGCCATCTGGTGTCTTTTCCTCTCTCAATTTCTATACCTAATTGTGTCCTTACACTACAAGTTGTCTTACGACGTCATCCACTACATGATACATCCACTGCTGGGTCCTGTGACAAGATCATTGCGACCTGAAACACGCCTCTTACTCTCCAGTAGATATCAAAAGGACATGAAAAAGGAACTTTAGTAGATTGTCTGTCTGTCATCTTGCCTCTTAGGACAGGTAAGGTAGCTACCTTACCTGTCTCGTTTTTAAAGCGTTTGAGAACGTGGTTTCCCCTCACATGAACCAGACGTAGTGTGTGGGGTATGGAATGTGGTCACTGTGGGAAGGTGGTCAGAAAGGTTGCGAGGCAATCATTTATGGCTCTGCTTCCCCGAACTCGTTCTTGTCCTCGACAAAGGATATGGTCGATGTGAAGGGTCTTCTCTCTCTCTCTCTCTCTCTCTCTCTCTCTCTCTCTCTCTCTCTCTCTCTCTCTCTCTCTCTCTCTCTCTCTCTCGTCTTTTGATATGTTACTCGTGTCTGTACAACTCCCTCCTCCTTCCTTATACAACTTCTCTGTTCAAATGAACGTCTTTCGTCGATTCTCCCCCGTCATCATTGTCCTGCAGGATTAGAAATAACCCAACAACTTTAGGATCCTCATTTTTGACGTCAGTTAATGAGGACGGAACGCCTTACCTCACACATAACCAAACATCATCACTCAGCGGTTGCTAGATGGCCCATGGAGTGCCCCTAGGGATGTAAACATGAATGATAAGGTACCGTCACTTCTTATCGGTAATCAGAGGAGGTGGGGGAGCAGATGTCTCGCCAGACTCTAACGACAGGGCCCACAGCATAACACCTCCATCATATATAAGGACTGATTTCCCACAGAACTGTCCCCATGAATCCTTTTTTAGATTGATATAAGGACTTCTCAAATTACACACACACACACACACACACACACACACACACACACACACACACACACACACACACACATACGAAGTCGCGCACCATATATATAGGAAATCTGGTTAAGCTAAGCCAAGTCATGCACCGTTTGCAAGGTGTGTCAGCCAGGCCCTTTGAGCAGCCAGTAACAGTGGCATAACCCAGTTGATGCTGAGGGAAAAGGATTACTAAAGCAGAGAGGCACGATATTCCCACAGCTGCTGCAGTACATGTGTTTTTGTATCGGCTTTTATGTACTGACCTATTTAGGGATCAGCTTAAATTGCTCGGCTACGAGTGGGGACCATTTCGAAGGTTTGGAATACCATCACGAACGTCCAACAATAAATATATTTTTTTCCGAGCAGGACAATCGGGTGAAAAAACAAAAAAAATAAAGAATTATTGTACTCGAATTTAAAAGGTATTAAACAGTACGCAGAGTAGAATGCTATAGCTGTACTTGTTCCAAAATGTGACGTTTAAAAAACAGGTTATTTGGTTATGATCTCATATTCCGTGAAATTCTTGGGAAAATATGGTTTTGTTGGTTGGATGATTGGTTGGTTGTCTAGGCTTTGGGGCAGAGCAAAATTGCCATTCATTTCTACACCAGTGGTAATGACTGTCATCACACCAGCACTTCAAAACGGAGTCGTCTCACAGTGTCATGTAGTCCACACGGCAATTTCTCGCGCTCAGCAAATCTCCTTTTTGCACAGTCCATTATAGATATACATGTGTTTGCAAAGGATGGTACTCTCTTATTTGCTTCTGCTTCCGAGACGAATGTCTGACAAGGTTGCCCGAGTAATTCTAAAGAGCCGTGTTCTCGTTCTACTGCAGGGTAGGAGGTGATACAGAGAGAGCTCTGTTGTCGACGAATGATGATTCGCGATGGAAATGAGCTGAATATTGTTTCAGAATCTACCTGTCTCTTGGCTGAAGACTTACGTTATAAAATATTGTATATCTCTTGTATTAATGTCTTGTATTTCTATGATCGAATAAGCTGTGTTTAGACAATGTTCTGACGTGTAATACTTATCAATTTCCTTTCCATGAAGCTTTTGGAAATGCGAAATGCTTTATTTTTGATACTAGTAATTAATATTAAAAAGAATAAGCGTTCATTGGGAAATTCAGATCTTGAAGGATACAAGGAGTATATCAGAATTTGCCTGACCCTCGGCTTTTAATGTGTATACTTCCCTCCCATCAATATACATCACATTTATTTAGTGGCGATGCAGAGGAGCGACTGCGCGCGGTATATCCACTCCATTATATAGTCACGTTCCTGCATACCAGCCGAAGTTGTGTTCCTAGCTGCCCCAACTGACCTCACTCCATAAACTTCTGCGTCTTCGTTTGCCCGAGACTCTTTGACTTAGTGGTAGATGGTCATTTGACTGAGTTTCTCAACGTAGGTTGGTGCTTATTCTCGTATCGTGTAGCTGGCTTATAACGCTGCTTTATTGCCGGGTGGGACGTTATCAGTAAAGATAGCGGTGCTTTACGGTAAGGAGAAAGGTAATAAAATCCTATGTTACTAGATTATGGGATGAATGTGATATAATAATAAAGTTCCACTGACTCAATGGGCTCGATCTTACTTTATTATCATTATTATTATTATCATTATCATCGTTGTTAATATTATTATTACTATTATTATTAGTAGTAGTAGTATCATTATTATTATTATTTATTTATTTATTTTGCTTTGTCGCTGTCTCCCGCGTTAGCGAGGTTTTAAAGGTTCGTGCAGCCCAAGGCAGCGCTGCTTCCAGTAGCAGGGAAATGTGAACTCCATTCGAGTGGAAGTTCTTTGACGAGATTGAACTCCCTGTGATACAGCCTTGCCCAAAGATGACTTTTTTCTCACGTATTACGAGATGCTGGCACGTGTGTGTGTGTGTGTGTGTGTATGTTGATGGACATGTTGTCAGGCTTATCAGCATGTCTGGGGTACGCTCCTTGTTGTCAGGTGGTTGTCAGCTTATCAGAAGGTCCTGGGGGGGGGGGGGGGGGGAACGCTCATTGTTGTCAGGCGGTTGTCAACTTGCCAACCCCCTTCCCTCGGTATGTCCGGGTCACGCACTTTGTTGTCAGAGGCGGGAAGGAGGGGGGGGGGGGGGGTGTTTGTTGGCAGCTTCGGCTGTCAGCGATGGAAGTAATCAACTTGCTGACATCATCATCCCTCCGTACATGTGGGTAACGTATTGTGATATCAGGGAGGGGGAAGGTGTCGACTTTCCTCCACCCTCCCTGCATCACGCCTACGACACCCCACCCACCCCAGCTCCTCTCGACCCACCCACCCACCCGCCCTCCCACACCCGAATTCATGAAGCGTTTAAAGAGCAGTTAGAGGAGAGAAAAAAGATCACCGCAGATAAAAACGCCTTTCATGTTTAATGCTGCGTGAATTGAACCTCCCCGAAATTTTTCTTTGAGAATCAAATGAGACGTTAAAGAAGCTGTAAATAATGCGAAAACTTCCTATTATAGCCAGGATGACGAAAACGCCAGGGAGGGAGGGAGGGTTAAATCAGCTCTGGACCTTCTCAAGAACTGTAAGATTATAGGAAGGATATATTTACTGTACATGATCATTTTCCATTAATCCCCACACTCAAACTGTGCTCTGATCATACGACACGGCACATGAGGTTAATTGACATCTGTAAATGAACGTAATTAAGCTCAGGATCAACTGGCAATACTAGAGATACAGTGTGGTCAGGTAGGTCTCGATGTGTGAGGTGTTACCGGACTGCACCTGCGGGTGAGAAGTTGTCTTCGAGGGCACCCTTACATCCCCTAACATCCAACACATAAATGTCTCTTGATGTATTGTGCACAACATCCCTATCTCCTTCGACACAAGGCATTCCCAACACTGGCGTAACTTCGACGGCTGTTTTCCACCCATCGAAACGTAAAATCCAAACCTTATTTATGATAGAAATAATAAAACTTGAAGAACTGGAAGAAGACACCTCCCCTCTTCGCTTATCTTCCGGCGAAAACGCCGTGAGGGACGATGTTGCCTGCCAACCAAGCCAATATCTACTGTAGGAGGAGAAACCTCTTAAAAATCGTCTTAAGGACAATACCTCGGCGGTAAAGCGTGTGCCTCTGTCAGCAGCCTAAGTCTTGCCTTGGGTTATGGAGTCGTTTTTCTATATTTCAGTATCTTTATAGATACAATATGCATGGCACTATCCTCGGAATAAAAGCTCCAATTACTTTCAGATCTAATATATATATATATATATATATATATATATATATATATATATATATATATATATATATATATATTTTTTTTTTTTTTTTTTTTTTTCATACTATTCGCCATTTCCCGCGATAGCGAGGTAGCGTTAAGAACAGAGGACTGGGCCTTTGAGGGAATATCCTCACCTGGCCCCCTTCTCTGTTCCTTCTTTTGGAAAGTTAAAAAAAAAAAAAAACGAGAGGGGAGGATTTCCAGCCCCCCGCTCCCTTCCCTTTTAGTCGCCTTCTACGACACGCAGGGAATACGTGGGAAGTATTCTTTCTCCCCTATCCCCAGGGATATATATATATATATATATATATATATATATATATATATATATATTCCTTGCGCTACCTCGCAAACGCGGGAGACAGCGAGAAAGTATAAAAAAAAAAAAAAAAAAAAAAAAAAAATATATATATATATATATATATATATATGTATGTATTTCATGCCGATCTTGAAACTAAATGACCTGAAATTCATTTTCTATATTTCTGTTTCTCGGAATATATCTTCACTGTAGAATATATCTTCACTATAGAATATATCTTCACTATGGTCATCACGATTGCTTACAAATCCAGATAATTCGTCCAATAGAGAAACCAATTACCTTTTGTATGCCTTTGAATCCAGTCTGGCTTTACCTGTCCGTTCACAGGTCTCAGGGACGCGTTTCCAATGTTCCACACATTAAAGTACGAACCGTCAGTCGCCCAAATATTAGTAATGGAGAAACTCTGGGGGTAGTTTGTAAAAAAATAAAAAAAGGGGGAGGGGTGGATGGGGCATTTGTTACTTTTCCGGCAGTTTGTCAACACTCGATGTTGAATGACTGTTACGCCAGCAGAACCCACTGATTGGCTATTGAGTTACATTTTGATTGGTTCGGTAAAATGACGCGTTGACGATCAAGTCTCTGCGAGTTATACACTTACACGGGCTTGCACTCACTGCTGCCTGTTAACACCGGACAGCCTGCCTCACCCAACCACTGTCGTCGTTAAGCAATGACAGTACGACCACTGCTCCTATCGTGAACTAAACTAATCTGGAATTGTAGCGAAAGCTTACGTCGAGTGAGAAGACCTAAGACTATTACAGGAGCGGTAAGCTTGAGGAAGACGAAGGATACGATCCATTATCATATAAACTGCTCCGCCTAGGAATAATGGAAACTATCAGTAATTTTCCAGCCAGGGAGGTGGGTACGAGGCAGACCCTTAAACTCTCAAGCTTGCCTGTACCACACTCTCGCTTCCCCTCACCACCACCCAGCTACACGAACGTGCGTGCACACACACACACACACACACACACACACACACAGTGAAGTGATCATGTCCCAGCTGTTTGTCGAGGGGACTAACGACCTGGGCAGGAGGCACAAACATGTCATTAAGGAATGGGCGAACTCGTCCAAGGAGGAAAGTAAACAAGTGAACGTCATGCGAAAGGAAATGGGAAGGAAAGATATCGAATCACTTATTATACGGAGGTTTAAAGCGAAGGACAACAGAAGATGGGACAATGGGGTAACAACCTCAGCTTTGATGGTCATCTATCAGTGTCTTTGTAAAAGGTTTAAGAAAAAAAAAAAAAAAGGAGGAGGGACAAGAATTACGAGACGAAGTGATCTCCACTGTGAACATAACTCATGGAACTCATCTTCCAAGTGACACACAACTTTAAAACTTTTGGAAAACTGGATGTCCTTCTTTTTTGCCTGCCACCCCGCCATTTCGGCGAAAGCTGCACGCTCAACGCTGTAAATTACTTTTAAAGGAAGACTAATACAGGCCTTTGACCTCCTTACCTCCAAATTGCTATCTTTTTGTCTTCAAGATTTAACTCCTTTCTTATAGCATACTCTCATCCTTCGTCACTGTCGTTACGTAATAACGAATATGTTATAAAGTTTTACGTGCTGTTTATATGCATGGCAGCATATTAGCCAAAGTTAACTCTTCCTTGTCACGAAAGCTGGGCGACTTTACCTCACATTACCTTGAGCAGCGAGGACGGTCAGGGTCCGGGGCTTTTACAGGGTGTAGCAAGGAGATTTGATGCTTTTACAGGGTCTAACAAAAGATCTGAAGCTTTTCCAGAGTCTAACAAGAGATCTGAAACGTTTACAGGGTCTAACAAGAGATCTGAAACTTTGTAATATTTAAGCCATTACTGATTTGAAAATCTGAGGCTTTGTTGTTTGAAAAACATATTTGTGTCTTGTGTATTGGTCTCACCATTCACATCAAACCTGTTCTAAACACATGAACTAATGGTAAATAAGTCTGATGAAAATACATGAGTATTATTCTGAGTTAGAGCTAAAGCAATTACGGGACAATCACTGTTGCAAATAACAACCATTTCAACGTATTTTATTTTTACTATACTGGGGGGAAATGAAATCAACTTTGGTCGAAAGGTGTACAGATTTGGTCTACATTTTGAGATCTATATTTCCATCTATGTAGTTCTTGTGAGCATTCCATCAGTCCAGAAGAATTTTTGTGTGTATGAATGACAGACAGAATTTAGTACCTAAAGCGAGCAGTGTACTTGGACACTGAAAAAGCACTGTACTGTACTACTCAAAATAGAGCGATTGGTCAATGAACCCGAAACATTTTGTTAAACTGCCATAAAAAAGAAAAACAAGCACTTTAACCCCTTTACCCTTTCGTTCATCAAATTTGCCTGCCAGTTATCCAGCTTTGGTAGTTCAATTATTCATCCGTTTATACAGAAATAATGCACTAATGCCAAATATAGAATCATATAAAACAGTATAACGGAATGGAATGGAGAGGAAGGAGTCAAACATCCCCGTTGACAATATGGAATTATTTACACACTGCCCAGCTGACTGACATGTGCTGCCATCTATCGAACAGTTTTTGTACTAGATACAGAGCCAGAGGATCTGTGACAACCTGTAAAATGTACTGCGAATTGTAGCGTTGTTAATGATTCCTGGTTAACGTTATTAGCCATGAGTCAACACGGGTTAGCCCGGGGGTCGAGCTTTCACGGGTTCGAATCCTGGGTGTGGCAGTCGGCCCACACGCGACCCAGGTGTTCATCCTCCCTTCGGGTTTGGTCGCTAAAAGGGGTACTGGGTTAGGCTGGTGTGTGTGTGTGTTATACCCTTCCCTGTATATTATCTCTCGTATATTCATAAATTCAGTTCCCCTCTTCCTTCTATAGTGTCCTTCACACCCCCGTTACCCACACACCCATCCGTCTATAACTTTCCCTGAACCTCTCCAATTATAGTTTCTGTTTTCGCTATTTCCTCAATAATTTCCCTCACGCTGATACCTCTATGATATTCCCTCACACCCCTTCCTTCTCTTACATTTCTCGAACCTTTCCCTCCGCACTTCCATCGCAACCCTTCGTCATTCTACGTTCCTCGCATTCCTTTCCTGTAATTCCTTTGATCCACTCCCTCACTGAACGGAAGAAATACCGAAAGAGGGGGGGAAGGAAATGGCTGTTACTTCGATAAGCCTTGGTTGTTTTGGGGCGTTAGGCCTCTGGATTGCCAGTGCCGTTGAGGTCGTCGGCCCTAGGATATAAAACCACCCAATCGAAAAATCTTAAACGCCTTTTCTTGAGGTGTTGAAGGAACATTCTCAAACTATACACGTCCTCAACGACACACCCATGACTCTTGTTCGATAAAGCAGGGGTATTGATAAGAATCCTTGATGGGACCTTCCCCCTCCCCCCAACTCTTTAAGGTTAAAATGCTAATGTGTGGATGAATGATCGTGTGACACTAATGCATTGTGAATGACTTTTTTTATTCTTCCTTGTCTTGAATTGGAGGAGTTTCGAACTCGGCCGCTACTCGTCACATTAGGTTCATAAATGATCAGGTTCTTGAAACTTGGATTTTCATGGTGACTGACGTGTTCATACGTAATGCTTGTAAAGAACCTCTCTTGTGTTTAAGAGAAATGGTCCTCAGCCATCAGTCTTTTTCACCTGAATGCAAATCTTCTCGTTAGACATACAAATTCGCCATTCTTCTTCTGTTTTTATGCGAGACGTTTAGGCGAAAGATAAACACAGTAGCTACCATCGCACGACGTGCCGAATCTCTACGTTGAGTGCTGTAGGTAAGGTCAGTCTGCATTTGCTAAACCCTGGCCAACCTCACCCCTGCCGCCACACACACCAGTCACCCCAGCCATCAACACCAGAACCACCACCACTACGTTGTCGGGTGGACAATGATTCTGCCTCGCGTCCGACATTTCCGCAATCAGTTTCTGTTGATCTCGATTTTCGTGTGTCGAGTCATCGCTACGATTTGGGCCTTTGAGTCTCCTAGAGTTTCCTAGCTGATGTTTCTTTTTTTTTTTCCCCCTTTACCATCGTCGCTACCGAATATTGTTTCTAGGACTGGTATCCTCAGCCTCTATATGATTTATATTGTCTTCCTTCTGAATCCTCGAGGTTAGAATATCCTTCAAAGGCTTTCAAGTGATATTTTCTTCCCCCGTTCAGCGTTTGTGTACGTGGGGGAACGTCAAGTTTCACAGGTAGGGGTTGAGTGGCCTCCACACCTTTTAACTTGATATTTTGTTTGCCTGGCAGGGGGGTTCCTGTTCTCCTTTGTCACGACAGTTGAGCTGGGAAGATTGACATGGGAGGAGGATGAGCTATGGAAAACCCGTTAGTAATATCACTTGGAGCGTCGTGTACAGTACAGGGTCGCTTGTTTACCGATGGGATCATTTCTGGTTGAGGATCGAGTGTCAGTTGTTGTCCCTCTTGCTTTATTTCCAGGTATGTTTCTGGTCTTTCTTGAACAACTTGGGACTCCTGGCTATGTTTGATATACTTTTTTTTTTTTTTTTGCAATAACTTTCTTCGTCAGACTACCCTCGCTTGTATATTCCATGGCGTGTTGCTGTCAGACGTTGATCATTGCGTAATGTCGCGCTTTCAGATGTGTCTTTGGTGATGGCATGTCCAGAACTTTGGCATTTGTAGCCCCGGGTGGCAATTCTCCCATCCAGTGAAATATTACTTCATGAAAAATGCCTTTTTTCCTTCCTTGTAGTTCGGTGTTCCGCACTGGTAGAGGTCAGAGCTGATCAAGACACTCCCTCTAGTCCTAGATTAACTAGAGGGAGATTCATGTTCCCTCTAGCATTTCAAGGGTCTCGCTCCCTCTAGTATTTTTATGGCCTTGCTGCCTCTAATATTTCTAGGTTCTTGTTCCCTCTTGTAATTCTAGGGTCTTGCTGCCTCTAGTATTTCTAGGGTCTTGCTCCCTCTAGTATTTCTAGGGTCTTGCTGCCTCTAGTATTTCTAGGGTCTTGCTGCCTCTAGTATTTCTAGGGTCTCGCTCCCCCTAGTATTTTTATGGTCTTGCTCCCTCTAGTATTTCTAGGGTCTTGCTGCCTCTAGTAATTCTAGGGTCTTGCTGCCTCTAGTATTTCTGGAACGTCTAATTTTTTTAACTGTTTTCTTGGTTGCGATCAGTGGATAGCCTGCTGGTTCGTAGTCCCTTATTACCCTACAAGCACTTGACTGTCGTCTAAGACAGCGAGTGTTCAAGACTCTTACAATAGATAAAGGAAACTGAAATTTCCAAGCACAACTTTAGCTATCTGTCCTCCTGGAAACTTTCTGAAGCAGATATGAGACTTATCAGTTAAATTGCCGAGACGATTTCCAATAAACGAACCGAAAGTAAGATCCCCGATAGCGAAAAAACGACCAGTAAAGATTCAGTGTACCACTTGACTTGGATCAACTAACGAGTAAAGATTACTCCTAAAAGATGATTATAAATTCCAGATCAGGATGAGCTGATTAAAAGTTTCGTCGGGAACTTGTGAATCTTTCAGGTAATGGGGGTAGGGGAAGGTGGGGGGAGGTTTAGGGGGGTTAGTTCTCCTCTCGATATTCCTTGGCATCTGCCTTTTTCCCACGGCCGCTGTGCTTGCCACCTGCCGCCCACAAGTCTCTGACGTGTGACAGAAGTTCCCTGGACTGTTGTGGTGGGAAGTTGGTTCGCAGTATGGCCATAGAATCAAGGACCCCGGTCGGCCTTCCTGGGTTAATCATTAGCTCGATTATGAGGACTTGTGGCTCTCAGCTTCAGGCAGTCTCCACCTTCCTCCTGACTTTCCCTGATGAGGAAGAGAAAATGACTCGATTCCCATTATGATGTTTATACATTGTCTTGCTCCAGAGCTTGGCTTCTTCATGGTCCTGAGACCATTGTATGATATCTATAAGATTCTTCATAAACTTGGAAAATAAGAAGTACGTCCCATACGACTGTTATCACAGCAAACCATTATTCTGCTCACACACACACACACACACACACACGCACACACAGGAGTAAATTCACCTTTGGTGGGGCTGTATCAACGTCAGCTGACGGAACAGAGTACAATCTCGTCAAAGAACTTCTCGCGTTAATGGAGTCCATCCTGTCCCTGCTGTTGAGCGTAACGCAGCCTCACAGCTGTGGGTGAGCCTTTAGCAGTGGGGAGGGGAGAGAGAGAGAGAGAGAGAGAGAGAGAGAGAGAGAGAGAGAGAGAGAGAGAGAGAGAAGGGAGTTTTGGGAGTATCCAGCCAAGGTACTTGTCTACCAAGCTTTCAGTCGGTCCAAGAATTGAAGCATTGACGCTACATGGGCATTGTGGGAATGAGAGAGAGAGAGAGAGAGAGAGAGAGAGAGAGAGAGAGAGAGAGAGAGAGAGAGAGAGAGAAACATGAGTAGAAACGAAACAGAGGCAATATGTCTCCCGCCCTATGGAGGAAGACATTAATATCTGGGTCGGTCTGTGACACGCCTGGATGGTTCCACCCGTTCGAACCGCCTTGAACGACCGGTTTCCCTCGTCCTTGATCCCTATTGGTCCGTGTTCAACCGTAGGCCCGTGATCAACCGAAGGTAACGTGTTCATCCATAGGTCCGTGTACAGGTCCATGTTCGTTTATAGGTCCGTGTTTTCTACATGTTCGTGTTCTATGATGTCTGGTTTACTGTTTATCCGTCTTCACTGCAGACCCATGTTCACTGTAGGTCAGCGTTCACTGTGGATCCTAACCGCCCACACAGCCTCCACCACAGCCTCCACCACCGTGGCACATCCCCTCCTCCGTGCACCGTCCTCGCCAAAACCGTGTGTATTGTAGTGTAATCCTTAACACTCGTCTAGTAATGTCTCGAGGGACTGACGAGGGATGTGATTACTTCTGCTCTCTCTCTCTCTCTCTCTCTCTCTCTCTCTCTCTCTCTCTCTCTCTCTCTCTCTCTCTCTCTCTCTCATCTACAGTCAACCTGACTCCCTTGACCTTTACGGATCTCGTCTGTGTCATCGTTATCATACCTCCATCTCGTCCGCCTCATCATCATACATCCCGTTCTGTACCGGAGCTATATATATATATATATATATCCCTGGGGATAGGGGAGAAAGAATACTTCCCACGTATTCCCTGCGTGTCGTAGAAGGCGACTAAAAGGGAAGGGAGCGGGGGGCTGGAAATCCTCCCCTCTCGTTTTTTTTTTTTTTTTTTTTTTTTTTTTTTCCAAAAGAAGGAACAGAGAAGGGGGCCAGGTGAGGATATTCCCTCAAAGTCCCAGTCCTCTGTTCTTAGCGCTACCTCGCTAATGCGGGAAATGGCGAATAGTATGAAAAAAAAAAAAAAAAAATATATATATATATATATATATATATATATATATATATATATATATATATATATATATATATATACACATATCCTTAGAGAGAAATCTGTCTTCATTATCAGAAATTTAGATATTCTCCGAGCGAACCTCATCCTGAAACAACTCAATTATTTTTGATCAGTATTTTAATCAGAAATTATTTCCCTCGACCGGGGATATTACGGAGTCAGACTGGTGGAATATATGTTTACACTTTTCCCTCCGACAAAACCAAGCAAATCATCATAGAAAATGGAAATACGAGGCATCGACTTGAAATATCTGGTTCTATATTTTTTCCCATGATTACATTTAACTGTCTAATTTACCATCCAACCTTCAAAGGAATTTAGAATTATCATCACACAAACGATGCCTAATTTTCTTAAAAAGCTGTTGCTCTGAAAGGTAAGTATAGGTCATCGTGCCATTCATACATCTTAGATAAATCGTACACTCAATCTTTATCAAAATACCTCCGAGAAAATGACCCCGAGTCGTGGAATTTTTCGAAAAACTTTAAATTTGTGTGAATAGTGAACGCTGAGTCTGGGGGAAATATCCATGACTACAAAGGACGAGAAATAAAGCATTATTCCAGGGGGCTTGTGTTAGATTGTCCATCTTATATATATATATATATATATATATATATATATATATATATATATATATATATATATATATATATATATATCTTTTTTCTTTCTTTCGTACTATTCGCCATTTCCCGCATTAGCGAGGTAGCGTTTATCAACAGAGGACTGGGCCTTAGAGGGAATATCCTCACCTGGCCCCCTTCTCTGTTCCTTCTTTTGGAAAATTAAAAAAAAAACGAGAGGGGAGGATTTCCAGCCACCCGCTCCCTTCCCTTTTAGTCGCCTTCTACGACACGCAGGGAATACGTGGGAAGTATTCTTTCTCCCCTATCCCCAGGGATAAATATATATATATATATATATATATATATATATATATATATATATATATATATATATATATATATATATATATATAGATAGATAGATTTTCTAACCTAGAATAATAGTTCTATGGAACTCCAGCAGCGCCCAGGAAACCAGCCACGTCAACTGGTTGCCACCACGAATTAAATGAGGTGATGTGTGTTTGTCCTGGGAATGTGAATGGAGGACACTTTAAGAAGTAATTGTTAAGTGTCTTTGTAATGGAAATTATATATATGTATGTACTTGGGAATGATGGTCCTTTTGATATCTTTCATTTGTGATTGTAGTGTTGTAACAATGAGTGGTGTCCAGAACACGGAAGCACAAAAAAGAGTGTCACTCATACATACCTAGGGTTAATAGTTTCAGATGGGTGCCTATTTCTGGTGGGGTAGGATTGAATACTAGTTTGGCAAAGTAGTTGTTTAGTACTTCTTAAGTCGTCTCAATACCGAGTATGTTTTTGAGGTAGAAAGTAAGGAGATGAGGATCTAAGTGCGTGTGGAAAATCTCTGAATTTTTTTGGGGGAGGAAGAGGTAATTTCCGTCTTTTGTTTTCTACTTGATGGGTAGTAGATGGTAATGGTGCGTCACGTAATTTGTTGACATCTGTTGTCACTAGTGCAGTGTAAAAGGGGTGGAAGGGGTGGTGGCTGTGGTACTTCTTAAGTCGTCTCAATACCGAGTATGTTTTTGAGGTAGAGAGTAAGGAGATGAGGATCTAAGTGCGTGTGGAAAATCTCTGAATTTTTTTGGGGGAGGAAGAGGTAATTTCCGTCTTTTGTTTTCTACTTGATGGGTAGTAGATGGTAATGGTGCGTCACGTGATTTGTTGACATCTGTTGTCACTAGTGCAGTGTAAAAGGGGAGGGAAGGGGTGGTGGCTGTGGTACGATGAAGCCATCCAGGATGTGGTTTATGAGATCTGTTTTGTCTTTCTTCGTGATTTCTTCGTACCTTATTTGTCTGTCTGTCTTGATAATTTCTTCCCTCAGCATTTGTCTTTACGATTTCTTCGCTCTTTGTCTGTACGTTTTCTTCGCTGCTTGTTTGTTATTCTTTACGTTTTCTTCACTTCCTGTCTGTTGTTCTTTGCGTTTTCTCCACTTCGTTTCTCGTTCTTTACGTTTTCTTCACTCCCTGTCTGTTGTTCTGACGTTTTCTTCACTCCCTGTCTGTTGTTCTTGACGTTTTCTTCACTCCCTGTCTGTTGTTCTGACGTTTTCTTCACTCCCTGTCTGTTGCTCTTGACGTTTTCTTCACTCCCTGTCTGTTGTTCTTGACGTTTTCTTCACTCCCTGTCTGTTGTTCTTGACGTTTTCTTCACTCCCTGTCTGTTGCTCTTGACGTTTTCTTCACTCCCTGTCTGTTGTTCTGACGTTTTCTTCACTCCCTGTCTGTTGTTCTTGACGTTTTCTTCACTCCATGTCTGTTGTTCTTGACGTTTTCTTCACTCCATGTCTGTTGTTCTTGACGTTTTCTTCAATGCCTGTCGTCTTGCCTCATGGTCTGTCAAACGTGAATTCCCCAACGTCAGCCACCAACACCACACCACCACACCACCAACACCACCACCAACACACCACCACACCACCACCACCACACCACCACCACCACCACACCACCACCACCAACACACCACCACCACACTACCACCACCACCACACCACCACCACACCACCACCACCACCACACCACCACCACCAACACACCACCACCACACTACCACCACCACCACACCACCACCAACACACCACCACACCACCACCACCACCACACCACCACCACCAACACACCACCACCACACTACCACCACCACCACACCACCACCAACACACCACCACCACCACACCACCACCACCACACCACCACCACCACACCACCAACCCCACAGCTGCTGCCGCTGTGATGGTGGTGGTGGCGGTGCTGGTGGTGGTGGTAGTGGGGCCTCTTTATGCGTCCTGTTTATTTCCTGTTCTCCTCCTCCTCCTCCTCCTCCTCCTCCCACAGACCCTGGCCCTTACGTTTCTCTCTTCCAGTGTGTTCCTGTTTCCCATTTATTCCCCCTCTCCGTTGTGTAACGCCTTCCCTACCTAGTCCGTCGTCGACATTGCTCTCTTCTCTCTCTCTCTCTCTCTCTCTCTCTCTCTCTCTCTCTCTCTCTCTCTCTCTCTCTCTCTCTCTCTCTCTCTCTCGGGAGGGAGGCGCAACCAGAGACCAGTCTATCCCCTCACCTTGCAGCCTTCTGGCCTGAGTGTTGGACGTCAATCGCGTGTCTCACACTCTCTGCGTCCTTGACGGGTTGTGACGTCACAGAGCAGCTGCAGGAGACGGGGAGAGCGAGAGAGAGAGAGAGAGAGAGAGAGAGAGAGAGAGAGAGAGAGAGAGAGAGAGAGAGGTGGTGTATGTGGGTAGGAGGGGGGAATGAAGAGGGGGGTTGGGGTATCTGGGACGGGGTTGAGGAAGCTTAATTTGGTTGGTTGGTTGGGTTTGGTTTGGTTGGTTCTCCCAGCCTTCCACACCAGCACAAGGGGGAGGGCCAAAGCGTGTTTACCGCAATATGTCATGAAATCTCCATGTTACTGGGAAATACGTACTACGCTTCAGGGAAGCTTTTCATTTAGGGTTACTTCAGGCAGGGGTGAGGGAGGGGTCGCTGATGATGATGGCAGTTGACGTGGATTAATTCCTGGGGGTACCCTCATCCTACTGTGGATGGGGCTGGCCTCTTTTCTCTGTTCCTGGCGGTACCTCGCTGATGCGGGAAACGGCGGATATATATATATATATATATATATATATATATATATATATATATATATATATATATATATTTACATTCATATGTATCTATATTTATGTATATTCATATATGTTGATTTGATGGGAATGGTTGACATGGGTGGTTGAATGTGATATTCAACTCAGCCGGTTGACGGGGTTGGTTTATATAGGTATCTGGATAGTTGACGTGTGTGTTTGAAACTGATAAGAGTGTGGTTGATATGGGTAAGAAAAGTGTGCTAGTGGAAGAGGGTTGACTGAGGAAGGTATGGGAGGAGTGGAGTTTGACAGTGGTGATTGACGGGGTAGGTTGATTTGGGTGGCTGATTGTGGCAGGGTCATCATATGAGTCATTTATTTGTGTTTTCGAAACTTTGCATATTAAGCTATGTTTGCCTTCGAACTTTCTGCTTGTATTTTGACACCTTCAGGTTCTATAATAAAAAAAAAAAAGAGAGAAAAAGAGACTTGAACATTTGTTTCGAAAAGACTCGGATCTGAAACGACCTTTTTCGACCAAGTTTCGATGGGGCTACAAAGTTCTGGAATAACTGTCTAGGTAACTAGTCTACTGGCAGCACCATTACACTAGAGAGGATTCAATAGTCTGTTGCTATTTCTATTCTTTTATATTTTGTTTCTTGCACCCAAAGCATCTGACACCATCACACTAGAGAGGATTCAATAGTCTGTTGCTATTTCTATTCTTTTATATTTTGTTTCTTGCACCCAAAGCATCTGACACCATCACACTAGAGAGGATTCAATAGTCTGTTTATATTTCCATTCTTTTATACTTTGTTTCTTGCACCCAAAGCATTCCTCAGGACCCAGAGGATTTCTTTTCCCTATTTAAGGTAGTGATTGGCGCCATAATTGATATGGTATCCGGCATTATCGAAAGTCCACAGTATAGCGTTCTTATTATCCTCAGTTCTGAATGAAATAGTCCATGTCTGTTTAGAAATATATGCTTGCGGTGCACAGGTAATATATGAAAGTTTTTGACGGATTATGAACGAAAACGGACGCGCATCAAACCATTTTGGATCGGAACGCTTAAACAAGACGTAGATTATATACGTTACGTTGCTGGCATGTCCGAGGAATGGACATACACGTCTCTGAACGTATAACTTGTAATGGACAAAGAAGTCTTCCGATTATGAATTTGGAGAAATGTGTGTGTCTGTGTCTGTGTGTGTGTGATCGTACACCTGGGCTGCATGGGGTCAAAAGATTGGCAGCATAAATGAAAATAATAGGCGCATTATCAACAGCAAAGTCAGTTATCTTAGAAAAAAAAATGTTTATAACTTACACATTCCGGGTAACATAGTGTCGTAAAATCGTATTTAATTCAGAGGAAAGGCGACCATAAAACAAAAGATTAGAGTGAGGAGGAAACTTAACTCTTACAGCTAAATGGGAGGGAGTCAAATAAAAAACTAAAGTGTTAAAAAAATATATATATAAAAATATATATAAGAATATAAATATATATATATATATATATATATATATATATATATATATATATATATATATATATATCAATACTTAAATGATAATTCTATCCTAAAATCATCACCCGTAATAAGAAATCTGTACGAGTGTTTGAAGTATATGAATAATACTCGTGGCTGCCGCGCGTAATGTAAAATATTCAGGCATGGCTCCCGAGCCATCTGGCGGGTCTGCTGCAATGCGACCTCTAATTTACGAGGCTTGAGGCACATCAACTCCAGCAGGGGGGGTGGGGGCAGGGCAGGGAACGCCCAAAGAAGTTATGATGGTCCACAAGTTTCTCGTCTTCATCACAGCTCTTTGCCAACCACGTCCGTCCCTCTTTTACCTACCACACGGTCTGTCTCTCCATCACTTCTACAGTAATATCTATAGTCTCCGTCACATTTGTAGCCCCCCAACCCCCAAGTTTCCACCAATCAGTGCTGTAGGTGTTGACGATACCCACGATAGCCACGTCTTTCACTGCTGCACTGCTCCGTTACCTATATCACTGTTGCCGTTGAGAGTATCCAGCCTTGTGTATCATCACTGCAGTGGTCAGCCATGTTCGCTCCCTCCCTATATTGGTCAGACACGTCCATATCGACCCTTGATGCTAGAGGGAGCCATACCTAGTCGCTGCCAAAGTTCTCAGCTCTGACTCTGTGACTATAAGTCTCCTGATTTAAGCACAAATCTGTGACAATACTGAGAAGTTTCCTTTCCGTCCTAAAACAGCTTTTTTTTCCCCAATCAATCCAGGTAAAATTCGTCACTTGGCTTCTTTTGGGATTGGGTTGGATGTTTGCCTTAGTTTGTCTACCAGCCAATTCTAGTTATTCTAACCATCATTCCATTTGCCATGAACATGGTACGTGCCACGTATTATGCTACCGTAGAGCATCAAGTAAGCGAAATATTAGTCGGGTTTTTTTTTTTTCGCTTTCTTTGAGCAGTAACAGCTGGCGAGGATGTGGAAAAATCGCTCGCATCAGTAACCAATGTTTTTGTTAAAGCCAAACATTTATTCTGAGGCAACAGCGTGTTAAAGGGATTCATTTTATGGGAAATATATGAGCAGAAACCTCTAGTTTCCATATTGTGTGTGTGTGTGTGTGTGTGTGTGTGTGTGACTACAAGTTTTCGTGCTTTAATGCTATGGCGAAAGCAGAGATGTCGACAGCCAAGCCAAAAACATGAACACAACAACAACAACGAAAATGTCCGAGGAAAGAAAAAATGGCCAGAATAGTTTAACATTTGAATTCCAAAGTTTTGCGGATATATATGTTTCATTTTTGTAAGTTAAAAGAATATTTTTTACCAAATGGGTTCAGCTGGCAGACAGAATCAGATCCGTGATGTTTCTCCAGGGATGTTTCGTGCGCGCTGCTGTAGCCTAATCAAGTCTCTCTCTCTCTCTCTCTCTCTCTCTCTCTCTCTCTCTATATATATATATATATATATATATATATATATATATATATATATATATATATATATATATCCCAGGGGATAGGGGAGTAAGAATACTTCCCACGTTTTCCCTCCGTGTCGTAGAAGGCGACTAAAAGGGGAGGGAGCGGAGGCTGGAAATCCTCCCCTCTTGATTTTGATTTTCCAAAAGAAGGAACAGAGAAGGGGGCCAAGTGAAGATTTCCCTCAAAGGCTCAGTCCTCTGTTCTTAACGCTACCTCGCTGGTGTGATAGGTTACAGTGGTGCGCATGATCTAGTATTTGCTGATAACCACGAGGAAAATGAACAATAAGTTCCCGAGTGCACTTTTCGTGTAATGATCACATCGTCAGGGGAGATACAAGAATGAGATAGAAGACATAGAAGAGTAAGTTAACATACAAGGAACAGGTGAGCCTAAGACTTGTTTTCCAATGGCGTCTTAGGTTCGCCTCTTCCTTATATATCAATTGACTGTTCTACGTCTTCTATCTCAATCTTGAATATCCCCTGACGATGTGATCATTACACGAAAATGCACTCGGGAACTTATTGTTCATTTTCCTCGTGTTTATCAGCAAAAATATATATAAATGTATTGCAGTAAGGTCACACATGTATTTGTGGTTTTGTCTCGTGTCATAAGATTTATTATGTGGTCAAGACAGGAAATGGTTTACAAGGTTTGTCTAGGTCTACATAAACTGGATAGCTTAGTCATAGGGGAAATTTGTGCCCGATTTCCTGTCTTTATCACTCGGTACATCTCATGACAGGCGCAGTGCCAGACCCGAAAACCCACAATTCACAAACAGAGGCGTCTTGTGTTGTCTCATGGTAGGAAGTAAGAATATTATTATTATTATTATTATTATTATTATTATTATTATTATTATTTATTATTATTGTAATTATTACTACTACCACCACTATTATTATTATCATTGTTATTATGATTATTATAATGCAGTGGGTAATCATTATTATGTGACCCCAAGTTCCCTTCTCCAAGATTCCCGTGGCTTCAAGGCTGCGCTACAATCAGTAGCATAGAGAGGATGGAGTCCTTTAGAGTAAAATTTTTACGAATCCTCATCCGGGTTGATACAACCTCGACAAAGGTGACTTTTCATTCGTGGCGTATCCACAAAGTGGGCCGAGTCCGGTAACACTCAGTTGGTAGATTATCCAGGCATACAAAAGCTGTTAATCACGAGGGCTTTATGACCGATTGACCTCAGAAACATTCATTAAGGCCGTCTAAATGTCACACATACAGAAATGACATTACGATAACCAACTTGCGAGCGAACCAGAAGACAACACTGATATAGTTATATCTCGGTGAACTATGTTCCACTAGCGATACACCATCGGTACCTCCTATCTAAACTTGAGCAAATATTAGCTGATCCCTGCGCGCCCGCCCACACAGGCGTTCGTAACCTTTAGCCAGTGTTGTGAAGCCTCGACAACAGGTTTGCTCAAGTCATTGCAAGGAAGCTGCCCGATGCGCATTTGAGGAAATAAGCAGCGGATTGGCGATGATGGCATTATTAGCGAGCTGAGAGAGATCATAAATGCCTATTCAAGGGCCACAGTGAAATAGAAAAGTGCTCATAACCTTGCTAATGTAGATGAGATGAATTGCAGTATATGCTTTATGAAACAGCTCATGTTATTCCCACAAATGATATCGTAAGTGATAGTGTTCATAAGGTAACTGATACGGAATGATTTATGTATATATAATGACATAGGTGCATTTATTTCTTTTCATTCCTTGATACAGAACATTTATTAGAACCAGATTCAGATGTTAAGATCTTTAAAAATGCGAAGAAAATCAGCTCTTCTACCAACACACATCACGGCTGAATTAGTAGCTCGCGTATGAACATCATCACTAAAAGCTGCCAATAGCAGCAGCGATGCACATCACTTACAGGTCGATGTCAATGGCTAGGATAGCGAAAAGTTCCTCGCTCGATATCTGGCATCTTCGCTTGAGCGTGGTGTGATGATGCCATGTTTGCAAAATACTGGAGTCTGATATACACTCATATCTCATGGGTTTAAGAGCGTGGTCGAACATGCTGACGTAGCTGCAGGCGAGGGGACCAGAGTTGGATGTTTGGCAAGCTTACGTGGCAGAAAAGTTAAGCTAAATGACTGTGTTATGTGCCGCTTGGGACCCTCCAAGGCCAGGCTGACACATCTGCACTCTCGCTCACTGACGTGGAAACTTCATGGCTATTGCGTCCCCGAAATCAGTAAAGGTATTAGAGATTTACACACAAGCTGAAGAGTTTGAAAAGAAGATGAAAAGATAATAGCAGTCTTTGCGCTGACAAATATATACTTATGCATACAGTTTGATTTGATATATATATTTGGCTTCTCTTAAAGATATATAGCAAACAAGATATGTATTTTCCTTTATTTCACATATCTTTGATAGATGTGCTACGTAGACAGTTCGGCTGTATGTATAATCACCTACATGTGCAATACGGGTAGGGAGTTGTTCTTTCGCTGGTCTTATCTCTTGAACCTTCCAATCATAAAGCTTTTTAAACTTAATGCTGCTCACATTTACAGTTTCGGTGCATAATTAACTCCATTCATTTAGTGCTCTTTAAGGAGATCGGAGGAGCAACTGAAGAAATATCGTGGATTATTCGCAGTTTTGGAAGCAGAACTAGTAACATTATGTATTTAGTTATCGACAGCGGAAACGTCTTTTCAGTAAGGGAGCTGAATTCGTAATTTTGCTTTCTGATAAGTTTACGAAGGACGGGCTACTCCCATTTATAACGGCGAACTCAATGATTTGGTAGGCTCCCACGTGCGTTTTGGTCTAAAAACTCAGCCTGTACGAACCAAACCCATCCTCCTCCGTAGGGACTTTTCAGACAAGTCTGTCACAATATCTTAGTGTTAATGCCCCAAAGTATACGTAACAAGATTTCAGAATAAGAAACAGGAAGATGATAAATGATGAATACAGAAGAGCAGTGGCTATGAAGCAGAGCTTCGTTATGTACATGTGTGATGGGAATTTAACTGTTGATTTGTCTATCCAATGAGGTGCAGATGGAAGGGTTTGAGTGGTATCTGCAAAAGCCTTTGACCGCAGACGCTTACGGTCTCTTTCAAAATGCAGGTCATCAAAAAGGGAAACTTTGCCTTTTGCCTCCTGGTGAGCAATGTCAGCTGGCTGACGAATGAGTTGCTGACGCTGACTCCCGACTTCCCACCGCTGACGCAGACGTGTTATTCGACATTTTGATGTATGTACGTGATGTCGTAAGTCCTACCGTTGCCGAGGCAACTACCACTATAAACATTGAAGTGTATATACTGGTGATTATATATATATATATATATATATATATATATATATATATATATATATATATATATAGCAAATGATTCCGCCGATCAATTTAACGTGATTTTTGATGCAATCACCGTTTCGCTTGATGTGTAAACGTGAAATTTTGTCATGATTTTGAGAGAGTCGGACAGACTGTATCCTAAGTCATGGTCGTTTTTTATTCAATGAGAAAGAGAGAAGAGAAAGTACATTCCCAGTCCAAAACTAAGTTTGCCCAAGATAATGCTTCGTCTTCCAGGAATCATCAGACGTTCAGAGTAAGCGGGAAACTTAAACGATGTTATTGGTCACTCGGTCTCGCTGGCATTTAACTTCCTGCTGCCGGTCGTCCCAGACTTTCCCCCCAGATAAAACAGGCGAAAGCAGCGGAATTGGACGTCGTCTCCAGAGGAGCTCCTCTTAAGATTATAATGTAAGAACAAGGAACGATAGCCGATAATTGCCTCTGAGCAGGACTAGATTAGCTGCATCGTGAATCGGTATAGCTTGAAGGCGGCTTGGCTTGCTCGATCTGCTACAAGTAGCATTGTTATCTTTTATTGTGCTGCTACATATCTCAGGTTCATTTCCTGATATATATATATATATATATATATATATATATATATATATATATATATATATATATATATATATATATATATGACAATACGTTCCTTCAGCATAAAGGTAGCCAGGCCATCATACTTTTAGGTCATACCGTCATCCTCAAGGGTCGTCCCATTATGTTCGAGGGTCGTACTGTGGTAATGAAGTGGTTATAACAAAATTATCGTAGTCATATCATCATAGGTATCGGAGTCAACATGGAACTCCCTGCCTTTCTCACATTTTGCTTCTGAGATCATCTGATGCGAGGCACAGACACAGAGATGCTTTCGAGCAGTCAACGTGTGTTGTGCATCGCCCGCTGCTTACATTAGTTGCATTTTAATACATTTTTCTGTGGGTATAATTTGTACTACACGGGGAAGGAGTTTCACACTCGTGGGGCCGCATCACTGGGACTCTGTGTGTGTGTGTGTGTGTGTGTGTGTGTGTGTGTGTGTGTGTACTCCGTTATGAATACTTTCTTAAGCACTATATGTTTTTTTATCATACATACCATACGTATTATGAATATCGGCCCCACCTTCCTTTCTGGCCCTAGACTTAGCTAAAGCAGGAGGAAGTTGAATAGATAAGAAAAAAAGATATCTTGCTTGATCTCGATTTATGCAAGTAGCAGGGACTTGTGTTAGTTTCAATCGTATCCAAACCGCGAGAATTACTGGAGGAAGATAAGGAAACAGAAGGACTGCTTTTGCGGTCTTTATATCCCCGAAAAGATTCGCAGTGGAAAATAAACGAAGGAGCTGTGGAAGATGCTGAAAAGCCCCTGAAGCTGGGTTAGTTGTCGGGGGTGACTGAATATGTTGAATGATTAACGTGTGTGTGTGTGTGTGTGTGAGAGAGAGAGAGAGAGAGAGAGAGAGAGAGAGAGAGAGAGAGAGAGAGAGAGAGAGTAATGCATTTATCCGGACAAACGAGGGGATGATATAGTGGTCTGGGGGCTTAGGTTGGGTTGTAAGGGAGATGTATTATATTCTGGTGACTGATCACCCCCAATGGGGACGACTGGGCGGGATGGCTCTTGAAGGTCACCCCCCATCTTACCCAAGGGTCGTGTTGCCGTTCTCAACGGTCGTACAGCCGTGCTTAAGGGTCATAGGCTGTGCTCAAAACCCATACCGTCGTACTCAAGGGGTTCATATCAAAGGCGGAAGGACATGGCAAGAAATATACATCAGGGTTCAAGACAGGAAGGTTCAGGGACAATGTTGTATGCAAATGAGACTGTGTTAATGAGACAGACGAGAAGGAAAACTGCGAGACATTGTGAGGAAATCGAGAACACGCGAAAAATTGGCACCGAAATGTGACACCATCTGAGTGCTGGTATTTTGAGAGGAGGAAGTAAATGAGAAAAGAGGAGTCATTTGAGATTTGACCAATGAGAAAGTGGATAGGGCCCCGAACTTTAATCACCCCGAGAGTACCTCTCCAAAATCTGGAGGACTAGATGCTCATTTGCCTGAGGGAATGATGGAGTCAAGCAGTATCCAAGGAAGTCTGTAAGGAGTAGGGACTGGGGGATTGTTCATGTGAGGATGTTTGTTGGAAGTCATAATAAGAAGTTATGTATGGTAGTGAACTGTGCATACAATAACACAATGTAATTATATATAATTACTGTTTTGCACACTAGTTTGGTCCTACGTCCTCCTGTGGGATGCGAACATAAGTGTAATGAATTCTAACGTCTTCCCGCTGTTGCCGAAGTCCGTGTTAGAAAGTATGATACAAAAGCACAGATACAAATAGTCTTGTGGATTAGCCGAAAGATATATTGGATAAGTGCCAAACTCAGTCTTGTAGCCGGATCTACAACTGGTATATCAGCTGCACTCTTAGCCTCACACCAATACTGAATCTGTCATATGACCATATGGGAACAGTCCTTATTGGATTGAAGGTGGAAATAGCACTTGGATGAATTTTCTGCTGAAGTGTGAATGTAAATTTCCTCGTTTTCGTTTTAATACAACTTAGTAATTCTATACAGTAGTAAACGACTCGACTTAGTACTGTACACATCGACTAATACCAATCATCTTTCAGTAGAGTGGATCCAGAGCCGAATGTTGTCAAAGGACTCTGTAAAGAACCGGTATTCTAAGTGTGAGTTCAGTGAAAACCAAATCGGTCTGACCGCCAAGAGGAACAAGTGTAAGAGCCAAAAGCAGTCCCAGAGCCTCACTCTATAGTCCAGAGTTGTCGTATCAGAAACTTAGCGAGGACGGACTTCACGTAGGGCCGAGTCTGAATGCAAGTAATGGTGACGTTGAGAAAGGATGTAACGACTTCATGGCAGGATCTTGAATAACCAAAGATTTTTGTAAGAAAGTCTGTATATCCATGTTGGTCCATGATGTGTGTCACGGGCGGGTTGGTGATGGAATAATCAGTATCGTGAGTGAAGGTGATGTGGAGGATTTCGGAAAACATTTGATGATTAAGTCTTCAGAAGAAGTAAGATAGAAGTACTACATAGATGGAGTTAACGTATGAAGGTTAGAAGTATTATGAGTTTTAGTGAAATGAATTAAGATTGGGGAAAAAATTTCTACTAGAGAGGCAACGATATTAGGAGGGGCCGGTACTGCTGAGACCCCCCTCTCGGTTATAGTCATGATTTTCCCTAAAATGTAACCTCTTCCTCTGATTTTGCTTTTTTTTTATAATATCTCTTATGTTCCATGGAGGCAAGTCGAGAATGAGAGGACTATGTAGCTCTGTATGTAGCACATTTTTTATTAGGAAAATCCCTCTTTGCTAGAGAATCATAATTACCGTGGAAAAATGACTTTCTCTGGTTTTACTTTGTTTATCGCATATGTTAAGTCTATAGAAGATTAATCAATAGTACAAACTGATACTAATTTACAAGGTAAGTAGGTAATACATTGCTATTGGAGAAAAAGCAAGTATGTCAGCACATTTAAACGGGTTATCCCCAATTCACGTTTTCTCTCTCAGCTTTGTCTCGCAGGTCGTCCATTCTCTCTAACTTCCTCATTCGTAAACAACCCGAGGTGAAACAAGGAAAGGACGGGAATATGCATTACTGCCATTCGTTTGCTCCCATCAAATGACAGTTTAGTCACGTGCACAGACAAAGATATTGTGGAAGTGGTAGTCTGGGGCAGATAAGGCCAGAGGTGGACAGTGGCCTCGCTGGATATGAAAAGGTTCTGGATGGAAGAACCGTGGCAGAGTTGGACGGGAATTACTAGAGTGAATCTTTGTACAATGCTCGGAGTTAGCTTGTATTCTACATTTGCTACAGTTGTCCTGATACAGCTTGTGCCTTCATCATACGCTGTAGGACAGGTAAGAGTGTATTCTTGGCTATGAATAATGAGTAAAGTAGTAGTTGTGTATCCAACAAGAGTCTTGCCTCTCACGACTCTCTAACTACACCATATTTTGACATGCGTCTGATATCTCAAAACTACTATGTACAGATTTAGAGGAAATTTTAGTTTCTTTTCTCCAACCAAAATACATAACTTATTTTATACTCTTGTAATTCATAACTTGGAAGGGGACGATTTCTTATATTTTTTTTTTTTTTTTGGCAACTAGATGCAATTCGTGTTGATCTCTGCATGATATTGCATGAGTTTGTTCTGCAATGTTCGTGTGATATTTCAATTATACACTCGCAGGGCATAATTTGGAGCATTTTGAAATACTGAATGGTCTTAAACTGATAGTAATAAGGGTTTTGTATGTCAGGGAAATTATGGGGTTTGGTTAATGTTTATAGTAGAAATATGTCAACTTAAGATAGGTCTTCAGAGCTTGTTTTTGCTTGGTTACTTGTTCTTTTGTCAGTTTGTTGATATTTTTCTACATTTATGCAATGCTGAATCATGGCTATGATTGGTATTTATCTTGAAGAACCTCAAGATAAATTTCGTCTCAGGGAGGTTAGATGAGGTTTTTCATAGCGTCTGTAGTTTTGTACGAGATTTTTTGTTAACAACCTCCAGATGTTCCCTGATACACGTAACCTAGTTATGATGCAAATAATGGAATCTCCTAAGAAATGTCGTAGTATTCCAGTTTTCCTTTGTTATTATGTTTGTACGAATTCAGTGATTTTTTTTTTCAGGAATGTAACATGACTGTATTAGAGCCATGTTTCCCTCATGAGATTTGTGAACAAGTAAGCAAAGATACAGGTGTCTGTAAATGTCAAGAAAATTATGTTGTAAACAAAGATGATGGCAGATGCGAAGAGCCAAAGCCGCCTCCAGGTATGTTGCTAAAATTTGAAGTATTTCTTAAGAGACACTGACATATTTAGAATGTGATAAAAGAGTATGCAAGGTGGCTTGGAAGGCCCCTTGAATATTTTGAGCAAATTTCAAGTAACATTGATAAAAACATTGGTAAATGCAGAAGTGTAAGAACTTTTTGGCATATATGCCAATTATATTGATAGCACACCAAGTACAGGAGTTTTTCATAAATATCTGCAAATACTGTGCCTGGTATTAAAGTCTGAGATGCCCTTTAGAAAGCCACCATCTTTTGATGTCATGTCTCAAGGTGACACCATTGCCTGCATCCACATTTTCCCTGTTGATAGTAGTGAGTAGATGTCTGTTTGTTCTTAAGTCAGATTATCAAATTATTTTATGTATTACATTGTGTCATATCTTCTGGAACTGCCATGCTCCATTATCCTTTGGACCCTCAACTTTTACCCTCCACGTTAAAGCACCAGTTTGCTTTTGACTACCAACTGGGAACGGAATTTGCTGCAAAAGTTAAGTTGACCATTCAGATTTTCATGTGTTGTCATTTATACAAGGATCTGAATCCTGTTGCAGTATTGTCTCAGGAAGTGTATGTTACAAAGGCATTCTGTACCAAAATGATGCAGTCTAGTCCTCGTTAAAAATCTGCTTAGGAGAATAACTGCCTTCCTCAGTAATGGTCTTGAGGGTTCCTGGAAATTTTCGTCAGCAACGCACCAGCAGAAGCAGCTTCACTAGTCCTCTGAATGTTGTGGCAATTGTAGTGTTTCCTAAAATTCATAAACTCTCTAGGATTTGCTAGAAATGTATTTGCTGTTGCTTTTTCCACTGATAGGTTATCGTATCTACTCCAGGCCTTTGCTTGTATCACAAGCATGCTTATAGGAACATGCTCATGAGTTTGGTCTTCAATCCTTATGTCTATTATCTGCTCTATTCCTTTCATAATCGAAGTTCAGGTATACGAGGTCTTAGGTGCACTGATTAATGTTCCATTCTTGGCACTGTCCTTGAGCTTTGCATTATCACGTATAGTCGATAGAGTAGAGTCACTAAGTCCAAGGAGAGGTGTAATATCAGCTGTTCATTCACCTTTGTCATAGCATTTGAGCACATCCATCTTAATGGTGATGGCCTTATACTTTTTAGCACCACTGGTCTAGGAGAATTCAAAAGATGCTTAGGTGGCATGATATAAGGCAGAACATGCAATATTCAGCAAATTGCCACACAAATTACTGGGGCACTCTGTGACTACTGATGGTATCCATATCATATGCACAGGCTTCTCTTGTAGTGCAGGCAACATCACGCCTGCGCTGCAAGCCCAGTTGATGATCACATAATTCCAAATTCAAGCCCGTGTAAATTGTAAGTGGAATGTGTGTATTATTTTGAAAATGATTGAAATCTGATATGTACGAAGAGAGAGGTCCTTGTACATATGGCCACTTAAACTAGGTCCCTTTATTCTGGTAAATGATACAACATTTTATACTACAAAGAAGGCGTGCACGGAATAGAGTGAATTGGATCGATGTGGTATACTGGCATAGGCTTTCAGTCAGTGGACTGAACCAGGGCATGCGAAATGTCAGGGACAAAACATGGAAAAGTCTGTAGGGCTTGGATCCTGTTAGGGAGCTGGGGTTTTGGTGCATTGCACATGACAGCTAGAGAATGAGTGTGAGCGGATATGGCCTTTTTTCTTCTCTCCTGATGCAGTGGTGGAGTTGCTGTTTCCTGTGGGGCAGGATGGTGCCAGAAATTGATAAAGGTAAGCAGGTATTAATATGTACGTGTGACTGTATTGTTGACTGGTTGGTAAGATTATTTAATGTATGTCAGCCCTGGTTCAATCCATTGACAGCACGTCGACCCCGGTATACCACATCGTTCCAATTCACTCTATTCCTTGCACGCCTTTCACCCTCCTGCATGTTCAGGCCCCGATCACTCAAAATCTTTTTCACTCCATCTTTCCACCTCCAATTTGGTCTCCCACTTCTCCTCGTTCCCCCCACCTTTGACACATATATCCTCTTGGTCAATCTCTCCTCACTCATTCTCTCCATGTGACCAAACCATTTCAAAACACCCTCTTCTGCTCTCTCAACCACACTCTTTTTATTACCACACATCTCTCTTACCCTACTATTACTTACTCGATCAAACCACCTCACACCACATATTGTCCTCAAACATCTCATTTCCAGCACATCCACCCTCCTGCACACAAGTCTATCCATAGTCCATGCCTCGCAACCATACAACATTGTTGGAACCACTATTCCTTCAAACATACCCATTTTTGCTTTCCGAGATAATGTTCTCGACTTCCACACATTCTTCAAGGCTCCCAGAATTTTCACCTCCTCCCCCACCCTATGATTCACTTCTGCTTCCATGGTTCCATCCACTGCCAAATCCACTCCCAGATATCTAAAACACTTCACTTCCTCCAGTTTTTCTCCATTCAAACTTACCTCCCAATTGACCTGACCCTCAACCCTACTGTACCTAATAACCTTGCTCTAATTCATATTTACTCTCAACTTTCTTGTTTCACACACTTTACCAAACTCAGTCACCAGCTTCTGCAGTTTCTCACATGAATCAGCCACCAGCGCTGTATCATCAGCGAACAACAACTGACTCACTTCCCAAGCTCTCTCATCCACAATAGACTGCATACTTGCCCCTCTTTCCAAAACTCTTGCTTTCACCTCCCTAACAACCCCATCCATAAACAAATTAAACAACCATGGAGACATCACACACCCCTGCTGCAAACCTACATTCACTGAGAACCAATCACTTTCCTCTCTTCCTACACGTACACATGCCTTACATCCTCGATAAAAACTTTTCACTGCTTCTAACAACTTGCCTCCCACACCATATATTCTTAATACCTTCCACAGAGCATCTCTATCAACTGTATCGTATGCCTTCTCCAGATTCATAAATGCTACATACAAATCCATTTGCCTTTCTAAGTATTTCTCACATACATTCTTCGAAGCAAACACCTGATCCACACATCCTCTTCCACTTCTGGAACCACACTGCTCTTCCCCAATCTGATGCTCTGTACATGCCTTCACCCTCTCAATCAATACCCTCCCATATAATTTACCAGGAATACTCAACAAACTTGTACCTCTGTAATTTGAGCACTCACTCTTATCCCCTTTGCGTTTGTACGATGGCACATACTACCTATCTCTCCTCTTTTCTCATCTAGGTTACATCCACACACATTTAGACACCCCAATCTGAGCCTTCGAGGAGGATGAGCACTCCCTGCATGACTCCTTCTTCTGTTTCCCCTTTTAGAAAGTTAAGATACAAGGAGGGGAGGGTTTCTAGCCCCCCCCCCTCACGTCCCCTTTAGTCGCCTTTTAAGGTACGCGGGGAATGCGTGGGAAGTCTTCTTTCTCCCCCATCCCCAGGGGATAGGGGAGTTGGCATCCTTTCCTATAATGTGGTTCAAATTATGCCCAATGAATGATATAGCAATTTGCATTCATCATCTTTTTCTACACAATTTTTCTAGTAGGTTCTTGCCTAACTCTTGGGCAAATGATAATTCATGCATTAAGAAGAATAAGAGTGAAAATGTGTACAAATGAAAGTACTACATGCAACAAAAATGTCAAATTCCAGAAAAATAAAGGTGAAAATACATATACAGATGCAAATGCTACATAGTACGAAAGCATTAAATTTCAGAAGAATTTGAATGAAAATAGATGTACAAATGAAAGTGGTACAGAGAATGCAAACACCAATCTTATGCAGAATTTTCAGCAGCAGCTTCTTTTCCATTATAGGCCAAACCAGTTCAGTGTGTGTATTCTGTATATTTTTATATCCTTGAAAGACTTGTGTTAAATTTTTCTTTTCTAGTGTAAAGTTTCTCTTTTTATTCCTCAGAGCCATCAAGCAGCCATTTGGGCTTGGGCCTAGGCTTAGGTCTCACATTCTTCCTGATCTTCGTGGTGATAGCCTTGGCCTTGGTCCATCACAAATTTGGTTTGTTTTCTGGAATGTGTGACAATCTTCCACGACTGCATATCTTTGGCACAAGAGGTCAAGAGATTAGCTTGGCGGATAATGAAGATGATGTCAACCCCATTGTTTGAGAAGCCTTTGAAGCCGAGGTGTCTGTATATTAGTTAACGAGATTTGGTTGAACCATGAGTAGGCCACCACAGTGCAAATGTTGTGTCAGGTATTAATAAGAAAAGATGGCTTTGAAGTAATGAATTGGTTTAGTAGTATTTCTTACTGACCAGTAATGATCACTTGAAAGGTTGTATAATTTTCAGATATATGTAATACAGGATTTACTGTACTTAGTGATATGTCTAACAAGTAAGTAGACATTTTTTGATGACTTTATAAGATTTCTCATAAAAAAAATTTCATGTGGTCTTTATAAGCTGGTAAGTGATAAGCTGTATATATTTTGTGCTAGTAGAATCTCTGATTAGTAGTCATTTAGAGATTATATTAGATTCAGTTACACCAGTTATATCTTCCCATTTCCTGATGGATGTGGGGAATTTTTTTTTCCTTGTGCTATATGGCTCATGTTTTTCGTTTTCCAGATTAACCATAATGGTGAACTGTTGTGGAATTTTAAGTTCCAGCATTCTTGATGAATGTTTTTATCATAAGTTAGGAAGAAATTACAATCTTTATAATCTTCTTCCTCTTCTTATGGCAGTTTAGTAGTTTGGGATTTTTTTTATTAGTTCATGTTCAATATGAATATGAATAATAAAGTTATGTATATTGTGTTAGCTGTTGTTACCTGATTTTAGTTTATCATTCATGTGCTATATTTGCATGGACTCCTTATCAGAAACTGTGATACTGTTTGATATATTTTCATAGAGTAATGCTGTAGATTATAATTTTTACAGTTTTCATTGGATTTATATAGCTAATCAGTGCTGGATGTTGGTGTTTTTCTACCATTTCATTTGATTTTCAAATAATCATTAGTTAAGTAGGTTCTAGTGTGCCAGTATGGTTTATGATAATGATGCATTCCATTCATAGTGAATAAACTTAAGCATACAGTGCAAGTGAAGGAGTGGGTATGAATATTGAAGGAAATAACTTTAATAAGATAAACTCCGTAGCTTACATGATGTTGAAATTATGGCAGAATCATGAATAATCGCAGTTGTTTTTTGCACTTCTGTCTTGATTATTTTAGCAAGCTTAAAGTTAGGTGTACCAGAAGCTTGATATTATGCTTCCAACCATTGGGCTGAATTATGTTGAAGTATATCCAGTGAAATCTCAAATCAGTAACCATTCCTTAATCTTTCTCTATCAAGTCTTTCACACACTTTTGTCATTCAACTGGGAAGACCTCAAAAGTGAGTTCTACAATGTTATCTTTGACACCACATCTTGTGCATACACATTCTTATATAACTGTTTTGTTGTCCCTTTAGATACTGATGTTTTTATTTTTAGTGTAATGATTAATTGAACCTCTTTTTAAGTGTGTGAACTCTAAATTAAAAAGAGTGCAAGACAAAGCATGGTTGAAGAAAAGTCTGAACCATTTAGGTAATGAATGTAGTCATGGCTTTGATGAGTGTTTGTGTAGATCATATTAATATAGTGGTTTTATTTTTATGTTGTCATCTCTCTCTCCAAATCAAGCCATATGTTATCTGTGATTGATGTTTTATATTATATATTTCTTTTATGTTGTACTTGAAGGTATTGCAACTAGCTCTCGTACAGATTGTGTATGGTGAGATTTCAATGTTTTTTATTTGACTATATAAGACATTTTAGTACATTAAGAGCTTGAAGCTTATAAAAGGTATTAAGTCATTTTAGAGGATTAGTTTGAGTAGCATATTACTGGAGCATTGCAAGGCATTATCCCAATACTTATCATAGAATATGTGATGCAGCCAGATGAATGCCTAAGAGACAGGATATTAGAATATGTAATATTTGTTTGTACCCAAATGAAGTGATGTTTATTTACTGTTGGGCAACATTCAATATTTCATCAACACATAAGAGTCTGAGATTAATTTCCAGTTCAGGTTGGGTTTGACTAATTCTCTCTGACCTTCATAACCCAGAACTGGGTTGGTCAGCCTCGCATTCCTCCTGTCCAGAAATGGCGGGCTTGGTAGCTTGTGGTAGGTCAATGACGTGTCCTATCTGTGCTAAAACAGCATTAGGTCTACATCTTATTGGCAGGTCATGAAAGAGCTGTATGGCTGTGATCATGTTTGTCTGGAAGTGCTTTCTCTCTAATGTGAATGGCTTCTAATATCTATGGTGTCCTCCTATCACTGCATCTAGTAATGATTTCGATGTTGTTCACTTTAATCTCCCTCGGTTGCCCCTTTCCATGCTTTTGTTCATGTTTGATTCCACCTTCTTGTAAGTGGAGTGAGAGGTGACGGCTCAGAGGGCAGTTACTGGTAGAAGATTTGAGTAGAAACTGCAGAAGTTGGTGACAGCTTGGGAAAGTTTGTGAAAGGAGAAAGTGTAGAGCAAATTTGAGTAAAAGCAAGTTTGTTAGGTTCAGCTGTGAAGAGAGACAAGTTATTTGGAGAATAAATTTGAACAGAGAGATCTTTAAGGTAGTCAAGTGTTTTAGATACCTGGGAGTGGAAATGGCAGGAAATTGGGCCATGGGAGATGAAATAAGCCATTAGGTGGGTGAGGGGGCAAAAGTCTTAGGATAAATGAGGAGTGTGTGGAAAAAGAGTAGCTATTTGGGAGAGCAATGATGTGTATGGTTAAAAGGTATATTACTCCTGACAGTATTATACGGATGCAAGGCTAGAGCTCCTGATGAGATTATATGGAACAGGATGAATGTTTGATATAAAATTTGTGAGAAAAGTATGCAGTTTAAATATGGTTGCTCAAGTAATGATGATAATGTAAAAGAGAGGTGTGGTAATATGAAAAGAATGTTAAGAGGACTGAAGAGGGTGTACTGAAATATGAAACTGAAGGTGTGCTGAAATAGTATGATGTATGGAGAGAATAAGTGAGATGATGATGATAGAGAGGATGCATATGTCAGAAGGAGACAAGGAGAAGAGGTAGACCATCTCAGTTGCACTATCTCTTCATATGTACCCCAGCTTAAGCCAGGCACCCAGTTTATTGACCATCCCCCAGGGAAGGCTGAATAGCTAGGTTGACTGCAGATGGGTTGACATGGTCAGGATTCAAAGATATGTAGGCTAAACTCTGGGTGGCCTGTGAATGCATCATGGTCAATAATGCTGACTTCTAATTTACTGGTTTTGATGTTTTTTTTTGCATTTCCATGATAAGACTGTCTTGACTGAGTGGTAAATGTTTGTCTTAGTAAGGGGCAACAGAGGTTTTGGAACATAACCCCATCATTTAATTGTAAATATGGGTTATTCTATTAGGATTTCCTCTGTGTAATTTTTTTGGGGGTAAAATATGAAGCAAGGGAGACTTGTATACAGTACATTACTCTTTTTTTGGTGTTGGTATATTGCTATTGCAAGTGGTAAAACAACGAGTCATTTTTGATGAGGCTGTCTTATTGTTGGCAAATGGAAAAGAATAGTACTTTGTCAAGCATCTTCTCACCCTAGAGGAGCCTGCCTTACCTTGCTCCTAATTGCAGTGTCTTCTTGAAGCTGCAGAAGCCCCGTAAAAGGGGTGATAGGGTTATGTAATAACTGTACTAACGATAATGATAGTAATAGCAATAATGATATGCATAGAATTATGATAATCCAAACTTTTTTCATACCTGTGTGCCATTTCCCTCATAATGAGGAGGCACCTAAAACAGACAGAACAGCCTCATTTGCTAACATCCAGCCTCTCCCTGTCATGTATAATCCATCAAACCAGATGATGACTCATTGTTGCATTGTCCAAGTGATGAACTTGAGAACCTTATGAATTTTGCTACTCACTGTTTTCTTTTGCTTTATAATGCAAACCAGTGTTGCACAGTATCACAGACACTGCATTCCCATTATTCTACAAGCAGAATGAGTGTTAATATGCTTTCCCTTCAAAAGTTAGGAGGAATCTCGCCTACGTTTTTTGATGCAGAACTTTCTTTGAAAGATAACATCGTCTCAAATGTCATTGTGAGCCATAAAACAATGTCAGACTAAGGAAATATTGTAAAAGACTCCCAAAGTACAGAGCTAGGTATCATGTGAAATATATATACTGAGAATGCAGAAGGGACATCTGAACCACTCCTCCTCTTGAAATTTAATGCAGAAAGAAAAGAAATGGCTGAGGCTTTCATTAAGTGTATATATGGATAGTAAAGAATGAATTGTACTATATTTACCATATGTGTCTGTGGATAGTAAAGATTGAAATGAATTTTATTTACCATGTGGTATTGCCATTTATCATTCTTCACCTTCACTTATTTTCCCATTATGGGATATTGTTTAGATACTTGAGATTATTGATTTGGTTTAGGTGATTTATGTGTAAATAAAACTGCCCTGTCAGAGAACTCTGTAGCTGTTCCATGGTCGAAGAAAATCAAGGAAGAGTACTGTCGGTGATGTAAATAGTTTGGGCGAAATTGTTTTTTCGTCAGTTTCGGTGTTTCTAGCCTTGGTGAGAAAATGTCAGGAATACATGTTTATGGAGACTTTGAGTAAAAATTCTCATAGCTCCTCCCCTGTCCCTATTTTTGGAAAGTAATGATAAGAGAAAACAAATTTGAGCTCTTGACCTTTTACTCATTCCAAAACTGTTGTAAAGAATCGAGGCTTTCCTAGTCAGGTAGTAACTGATATCAGATATAGTAGATGTAGTTCAACAACAAACATGCATGAAAGAGAAAAAAAGATCTGTAACACTTATTTGTGAATTTTCAGGACTTTGCTTCGAAATGTTTATAGGGTGGTAAATAGGAAATGGGCATCCTTGCCCTTTGCCATCCTGTGGGTTTAGGGTTGAAGGCATCAGTACTGCAAAATTCATTCTTCTGAAAGATGAATATTTTTATGTATATGGGAGCAGAGATGATATTTATTTCTATCTATTTATTTTACTTTGTCGATGTCTCCAGCGTTAATGAGGTAGCGCAAGGAAACAGATGAAAGAATGGCCCAACCCACCCACATACACATGTATATACATACACATCCACACACAGCACATGTACATACCTATACATCTCAACGTATACATATATATACACTCACACATATACATATATACACATGTACATAATTCATACTGTCTGCCCTTATTCATTCCCGTATCCACCCCGCCACACATGAAATAACAACCCCCTCCCCCTGCATCTGCGTGAGGTAGCACTAGGAAAAGACAACAAAGGCCACATTCATTCACACTCAGTCTCTAGCTGTCATGTATAATGTACTGAAACCACAGCTCCCTTTCCACATCCAGGCCCCACAAAACCTTCCATGGTTTACCCTGGACGCTGCACATGCACTGGTTCAATCCACTGACAGCACGTCGACCCCGGTATACCAAATCGTTCCAATTCACTCTATTCCTTGAACGCCTTTAACCCTCCTGCATGTTCAGGCCCTGATCACTCAAAATCTTTTTCACTCCATCTTTCCACCTCCAATTTGGTCTCCCACTTCTCCTCATTCCCTCCACCTCTGACATATATATCCTCTTTGTCAATCATTCCTCACTCATTCTCTCCATGTGACCAAACCATTTCAAAACACCCTCTTCTGCTCTCTCAACCACACTCTTTTTATTACCACACATCTAATGAATGGCAAATAATTAGTAGTTGCAAAAAGAATCCAGTGACTTGGAAGGATCACTTTTACATTTTTGAATTTCATATCAATGTATTCCTAAAAGATATTTTCATTGTATATAACATGAGCATTAAAAAGAACTCCATCAGAAATTTAGATAATAACCACCTACAGTGCTTGGAAAGTAGCCCTTTATCTGTCCTTCACTTTTCTGTTGTTATGGGTCTGTACCTCTCTCTCCCATAGGCATAGTACCTCTCTTTGGTTCTCATTTCTCCTGTAACTCTAACTTGGATGACTCTTAAGTGTTTCTTTCCTTAAGCCCAGAAACTTTGGATCTCTCTCCCCTGTCATTTCTTAACCAAAACCTGTGACCTGGCACTTTTCAACAGACAGGTTTTTCACTTCCTTAAAATTTCATAAATACTTGTCTTCTTTTCCCTTTCATCAAACTCCATATATTTCAGTTAAGGCCCAGCCATGATGTGGACTTTTTTCTGTGGCTGGAGCCTCCAGCATAAGAGATAAATGGTAATTGGCAGCATTCAGATTTGTGAATGTTTAATTGATTAGTAATTGGTAATATCTTGAACACTGCTCTAGTCCATATCTTTATATCCTTCCGGTTTGAGTTATTATGTAACATTACATATTGTTGCATACAATTAAAGGCATCCTAAACCTTGTTTTTTTAGATTAACTGATGTTGTGCCATACTTTGTAGTCTTCAGTGTTTTGTTTGCCATATGTCATATGTTAGGTAATGAGCAATCTTCTTTTTCTATTCTGTGAATTTAGCATATACTGTAGAAAAATATTTTATTCTGGCAGAATTCATTTTATATGTTGTTGGAACTGAACCTTTTAAGAAATTTGCAAAGTTCCTTGGAACAAGATTCATTATCAGAACCTGGCTATAGATTCTTTCAAAATTTTGAAATCACTTCATTATACTGACTGGTAAAGCAACATTAAGCTGATTTAGTCTCATTATAGGTACAGCTTTTAAGAAAGTATGGATTTTTATGATTATAAAGTATATGAAATTTTTGTATTAAATGTGCATATGGTAGAACAAACGTGGAATCTTGTTTATCCTAGCCGTTGAGATTTTAAAGCTTTCTGTGGACAAGTTCAGAATACATCAGTTGATCATGTAGCTTAGGAGTTTGCATCATTGTTCTCTTCTAGTGTAATCCTTCCTGTGGTGCATTTTGATGTGTTTAGACCATCATGCCTCATAGTGAGGATAATTTATGCTGTAGAGGCTGATCCATGACTCTTTAGCTGATTTTAACAAGAAAGTTCATCAAAACTATATTTATATATATATTTTGGCGATGGGAATTAATGAAGGCAGACAATATGAATTATGTACATGTGTATATATGTATATGTCTGTGTGTGAATATATATGTATACGTTGAGATGTATAGGAATGTATATTTGCGTGTGTGGATGTGTATGTGGGTGGGTTGGGCCATTCTTTCGAATGTTTCCTTGCGCTACTTCGTTAACATGGGAGACAGCGACAAAGCAAAATAAAAATAAATATTTTTTTTTTTGTATGTGTTCTCATATGTATATGTTACCAGAGATTAATCTTGAGTAGAGTGTGTATAGATGGAGCTAAGGTAGGTGAAATATCTTCATTAGAATCAAACAGTTGCTTATGGGCCTTGCAGGTGTTGTTCAGGTGCTTAATTGCCATCACTTTCTCTATCTCTCAATAAGATTACCTGTAACTTTAATGGACAGTATAAGTATAACTTTGGAAGCAGTTTTATCCATTACATGTAAATGCACCAGAAAATTGCTGTGGACTTTATAAGTAATATTTATGCACTTTCTTCATCTTTGTTGATTTTAAAAGTTTGTTTTTAATCTGGAACATTTTCAGTTAATTTTTGAGAGAACAACAGAGCTTTTCTCATTTGGAAGGGCTACCAGTTGATTATAGAACCCTAGAACCTCTTTTATGGGGCTCTTACAGCATCAAGGCCACACTACAATTGGTAGCACGAAAAGGATGGACTCCTATGGAGCGAGAAGTTTTTTTAACAAATTATACTCCTTTTCATCCAATGACAATAATACATCCTCCTTGCAGGAGTCTATTCCCTCAGGATGTAATCTCATGCAGGCAGAGTCTGGTAACTCCTGTGTAAGGGTAGTGGACTAAGCTATATTAGTGCAGGTTGAAGCTCAGTATATGTACGGGGATTAAGCTGTAATTTGTTTTTCACAGTTCCATGCGATACTTAACCAGATGACTGTAGTGGACATTCTTGATTCATGTGTGGCCATTAAATGTCATGATGATGATGGAGTATTTTAAAGGAAAACAACCTAAGGCTTTTCACATATTTTGATTTGTTCTACTTTTTGCAATTTTTGAGTGGCTTCAGTTTTGTTTACTGTAGATGATTCTTGAAATTACCTGACACAAAAGTTCATATACATACCAGTCATTCTGCCTTTTTGTTCATTTATCCATTATTCAACCTCTTTGAGTATTGAACTACTCAGCTATGCTAATTTTCTTTATCATGCCTGATTACCAATATTGCTTTGGCAGGTAGTTTGTCAAGAAATGACTTGAGTCTTTAAGGATAAGTCCTCCTTTGGTTACATCTTCTATTCCCCTCTTATAGAATGTGGACACAGTATTTCTAGTAACTTCCCCACCTTTTTTTTCTTTTTGCCTTCTGCAGCATGCAGATGACTTCAGGGTAGTATTCATTCTTCTCTGTCCCTGGTGATAATTCTTAGAACATTTCCAAATTAGATGTCCCAAAGCAAAACAAAACAAAAAAACAAAAAAGTTTTTTCTTTGTAAGAAAAGCAGTCAGTTAAAGATGTGTTATGTGACTTCAGTAATTGTTAAGGTTTTGGGATTTTTTTTCGTGCCTGGAAAGTGATTGATTAGTTTTAGATATTTTACTGCTAAGAGAGTTATTGGAAAAGATTCTCACATACTGGATCACTTAAGCTCGCAGAAGATAGTTCATACCCTTATTTCTTGGTCACTGGTTACCGAGGCATTCTTCAGATATTTGATAAAGCTGTATGCCAAATATATCTTAGTTTAGATTTGGTGTAGCACAATTTCCAGATGACAGTCATCTATCTCAAGGTAATGTGGTAATAAGCTAGGCACAAAAATAGAGGTTGAAAGAATTTGTTGTCAAAGTTTACAAAACACTTCGAATAGAACTGAGTTTTGGAATCGGAGGCTTACATTATATATAATTACATCTGTCGTCCAGTTGTGAGTGCTTTGTAAGACAGTGATTACTTGTTTTTTAAAGTTCTTTGTCACTGAACTAAATAATTCAAATGTGCAATGCTTTTTGATGTGCCTTGCAATGCCTGTTTTTAGAGAACTTTGGGTTGACAATTTTCTTTTCTTGGAAAAAAAGATTGATAAGCATTCCAAAGTGCATTTTATATGCATTATGTTGATTATTGATATGTCTCTGAATACTTTAGTTTTTATTGTCAAGTGAAAAAGATGTAATTTATAGCTTGTCACTAATTGTTGAGCAGTTCAGAGGAAAGTGATATGAAATGCACATTGTCATATTACTGCCTAGGGAAGAATTTGTGAAATTATATGAGCAGTCGGTTATTGTAATTGAATTTTCAGATTTAGACTGTGTATGATTTTCCTGTCTTTTTATAGATTGTCAACCATTATTTAGGTATGTTAAGGTTGTGTTTTATTTAACTGCTGAATATAATGAACATAGATATTATGTGCAGGACTTGATTGACATATGTTGAAAAATTCAAGTCACAGAATCATTAAAAGTAGTGCTGTGTTGGCACTGCCTTCCAGAAAGCGTTCTTTCCTGTATTGCCCAAATATGTGAGCTAACAGAAATATACCAGAGGAAATGATATGGTAGAATTAAAGTGATTAAAGAAGGATCTTCCAAAGCGGGCAAGCTTGTTTCACAAATATTTTTTGTGGTTGAATGTTAAAAGGTAATGGTATAGCAGTCTCTTTTATCAAAAATTAGGTTGAATTAGTGTAGTACTTTAATGTATTTTGTGAATGTGTCTTTATTTTAAATACAATAATGTGATATTATTGAAATAATGTAATATTAAAGAAAACAAAAGATTCCCTTTTTGCTCTTTTTATGCAGCTGTCTTATGTATGCCATTTTGCCCATTCATAGCTGGGTTGTGCATGCAGAATGTTCTCTGATGATACAATTGCCATTTTCTCACACCTTCATAGGTTGAAGATCCAAGAACACTGATCGAAACATAAGTTAAATAATCGTGCATGCTGATGGGTGTCAGCAGTTAAACATGCCACCTGCTTGCACTAATAAGTAGATGCAAAGCATAAAGACAGAAACAGCAGGGAATAAATGAGTTTAGAGGGATAGATTGCATTTGAGAATGGGATAAAGCAGCACATCACTAAGTGGTGCTTTAGTTCTCTTGAGGGAATTGAAAAGAATCATCACTTTAGAAGAACAATAGGTCAAAAAAAAGAGGGCAAAGAACCCTGGGGGGTTATCTGTGCTGCAAACCTAGCCTTCTGTTAGATGTTCTTATTATATTTTGTCTTTGCATTGCTAGATTCATTTCTTTGAGAAAAGAGGAACATTTACAGAATCTGTATTCATTTTGCTCACCAACCACTCTCATACGCACAGGTGTTGGAAACCCAACAGCAGCATGTGGAACCTTAGTTGAAGGATTTGGGATATTGGTTTGTTTATGACATGAATGAAGCATATGCTGTCTACATATAGTAGAAAAAATAAGAGCACAGGAAAAGAATATGTTTCTACAAGGATGCACTGATGAAAACTGTTTTTCCTATATTTAAGCATCATAATGTGCACAGAATCTTTCCACGGCTTTTATATTTTCCACTTTTTGTCATGTTAGAATTCAAGTAGCGCTTCCCGACTGTGCTTTGAAGACGTGTGTTGGAATGGTAAATATATATATACAATGTAAGCATTTCCAGTTTGCAAAGAATATGTGAGAAATTAAAGTACCTTTTTTTAGATGCTTAGTCAGATGAAGCAGAGATTAAAAAGATGGGAAAGTGAGATACCATAGAACATTGGAAAGAGGATTGATTACTTTTAATATTACTTATTGCTTGTGAATGTGTGAGTGATAAGGAGGAGGTACTATTGTGAGATTGTAGTCCTTATGAGCTACTCATCATTGTGAGATATAGGGCCAGACAAGACTTATTTCTAATGGTTCTCGTTATATCTCGAGGTAATGCTTACTCAGGTGACCAAAGAAGGGCTATGCATTACCTAGAGTTATAGGACTGATACATAGTGAAGCTTAGATGTTGTGTGACTGAGTGTAGATTGAAAATTCATATTGAAAGTTTAAAGAAATGTAAGGAAAATAAATATATTTATATGATATCTATATTTTTGCATGAATTTTAAATGTTTGTTATAGATGGTCAGGGTTTTTGTAATTAAGTTTTAAAAAATTTGATATCTGATGTCATATTGACAGATGTATTTAAAATGTTGGAGAAAGATATTTATTAGGTGTCATTTCGGTCTCCATTTTCTTTCTTTATTGACTGCTAAAGCCAGATTCCCACAGTTTTCCAGTGCCACTCGGCCATTGCCTTCACCTCAGACATGAACACTACAAGTGTTATTGCCACTCAACCAACACCTAGACCTTCCCTCTCCTTTTAACCCTTCCCAGTCCCAAAAAAGTTGAGAAGTGTTAGCCAAGAGAGGGAGGAGACTTGAGATTGAGATGATAGATTGGAGTCAAAGCCAGAAGATGTTGATAGAAGGAATGTTTTGGAGATTATTAGATGTATTGTGAAAGTGTGAATTTATGATCATGTAGGGACCTGTAGCAAGTTGGGTTACTGGAAGGGGAGATACCAGGATGTTTTTGATAGTCTGATCTTTGAGAAAAGGAACTAAAAAAATTCCATATTAACCAATTATATAAAAAGTATGCAGCAGTTCCTGTTGAGGTCATGCAGCAGAGGTGTTAGGTATAAGAGAGCCTACACTAAAGCTGTCTTGCTAATGTCAATCTTATGGCAAAAGTCCAGCCCTAAACTTGCCTTTTTTCATGGCCTTTCATAGTATTGAAATTTTTCATATCCCATAGTACTGCTTCTTTTTCCTGCATCCCAACAAATTTGTCATTGCACCAGCACTGATTTTAGATGATGATGTGAAGTGGTGACTTCATTTTTCTGATAAAGTTCAACGGCAGGTAGAGTTGCCAACTCGGGAAAGACTGTATATGTTCTGTTATCAAAAAATTGGAAAACAAATCCTGATGGATATTTTGAAATAGGATACCTGAACATAGGAGAATTGGGCTTTTTTTTTTTTTTTTTTTTGTAAGTGATGCTTGGAAGTGATATTATCCAAGCTGTAGATGGAAGTGTAATGGGTAATAAGCAGTAATTGTTGTTGTGGAGAAGTGCTGTATGTGATAAGTTATTAAAGAAAAGTGGTGTATGTGATAAGAAGTTATTATTGAAAAGTGCTGTATGCAACAAGAAATACCACCTTTGGTAAAGCACTCGAATCTGACCATGCAACTAAAGAGATGAGGGAAAGAGTTAAGTGATGCATAGGTATTTTTTACTGTATGTGTAAGGGCCTTTAATGATGGCAAGATGGCAAAAAGACTCGGTCATACCAGTGGGCATTCTTGTGCACATGGATAGAAGCATCAAGAGTAAGTGTAAAAATTATGAAAGATTATCGAGTTAAGCATAGGAGTAAAGGTCAGTGAAATTGAAATCTGACAAGATTACAGATAACATGAGATTGACAATATGGATTTATGATGAGAAAGGGACATGGATTGGCTGTATACAACTAAGATTATGGAGAAATTTTACAAAAAACAAATATGTTGTATGCATGGACATGCATGGATTTGGAAAAGTCTAACAGTGTAGTAGAAAGGAATGGGCTGTAAAATATACTGAATGTGTACAGCTCAAGAGAAGCTGCTGAAGAAAGTAACAAGTTTTTATAAAGGGCATATACCTGGACAGATGACGATGCATGCTTAAGGTTGAGATGAGATACGGCTGTATATCCACCATGGTTTAATGTCTTTATACGTGAAGATGTAATGGATTCGGTGGGAATTATCAGTGCAGTAAAGGATTAAGATTGAGAAAGGATGTAAGGCAGCAGAGGGTGGAAATTTTGTGAAGATAACTTGAACATGGGGGAGATGGAAGAAATGCAATCAAGAGTAACAGGAGAATGAAGAGAATTAATGCTGTTAGCAACAATGTGGATATTTAGAAATGGATTGCGCAGTTTAAAATCAGGTTGAATGGTTGAGAAGTTGCAACTGGCTCATAGTTCCACATATTCAGTTTGTAATCATGATAGAGACAGAGAAATGAATGCTCAAATGAATTTGAGTGTAATGAAAAGTAGGCTAGGTGCTAGCAACTTTAGGAATGTTATAATAATTGAAATCGATTTTTTAAGGTAGAACATAATAGATGATAAAGGAAAGTTCACTGTAGATGTGTAGCAGTAATAGTGCAGAGAGTGCAGGCTGTGTTCCCAAGTTTCCCATGAACAGTGTGTGAGATGAAAAGCATGTACTGAATAGGAAATTTATATTGAGAAATGGAATAGAGACTTTGCTAGTTAAAATGGTGAGTGGAGTGCTCAGATGTTGTAAAATGTTAAAAAGGATACATGACAAAAAGGTAACTGAGATAGTATTTGAGTGAAGTGAAAGGAGGGAAAGGAAAAGGGTAGACCAAGGTTGAGGCTTGGAAGGACGAAGCAAAGAAGTACATACATGGATGTGAGCATGGGGGAATATTTTGAATATTTTAAGCATAGGGATGCATGGAGGAAACACTGCATGCTCCATCCTGCTGGTTAGTGGGAGACAGTGTATAAAATGTAGGAAATAATTCATTTTTCTCTCAGTTTGGGGTAGATATGGAAAACTTTTGTAAAGCCATATATTGATATCAGTGTGTAAAATTGTCAGGAAAGGTGAAGCTGAAATAAAAGTGGAAGGAATAATTATACAGTATATCTTTTGTTTTTGCACTCATATTCTGTTTAAAGGCAATGATTGTTTCATTCCTCTGTAACAATTCTGGAGATCATCATGGGATGTAATCCTTCATTTTTTGGAGATCTGCAGCTAGTTTGACTGACTTAGCTCATGATTAGTGTAAGCATCCAGCTTTGTTAAAATTTAGACGATATTGTTGTTTATAGCTCGATTATACTGTATTATCTTTTGCCATGCAGTGATTTCCACCAATTTTTTGGTTTTCAGTTTGTGCATACGATGAACTCCAGAAACTGTAAAGAACATAAGGAGAACTTGTGTAGTCATCATGGCATTGCTATTGGTTTTGGAGTTGGTTGAGTTGCGTGTGTTATGTAATTTGCCTGTTTTGCCACAGCACTTTTTTGTTATTCTTGTTCTTGCTATATTATTTCATTACTGTTTTGTAGTTGCTGTATTTGGTTTGGGACTTTTTGTGAAACTTCAGGATATGAAGTGGTTTGAAAGTAAATGTGATGGAAGTTATAATTTATGTTGCAATTGAATAAGAATGCAACATTTTTAAACTGAAAAACCGTATGAAACAACATATTTCTTACCTATGAGCAAGTCCTATGATTATGTGAGAGGGCATTGGCTAGGTGGGAGGGAATAAGAAACTTGTATTGAGATAGTGTGTATCCTTGAGCATTTACCCTTTTTGACTCCCTGAGTACTTGAAAGGCTGGCAGATTATGTTAGAGACCATGAACATAAATCACACTGCCCAGTTTAGTGACATCATAGTGCAGAAATGATGTCGTATCATTTGACCAGACACCAGCATCGTTCATATGTTCTTCTACAGTTTGGACTTTTTGTCCTATATGTTTGTCTATTAGCAGAGTTTCATCTTGCTTTTAGTTTTTAGAGCTTTATGTTATAACACTTTATTTTGTACAGACTAGTGCACCAGGAATAACCATTGATGTTAGCCATTGCATATAGCTGCAACCATAGACAGCTGTTGTGGTGATAAGCTGATGTACCTACTACTTTCTGTTAGGCATACTAGCAAACAAAGTTGTTTTAGAACTGGTCAAGCTCAGTTTTACCAACATTTCCTACTAGTTTCAAATAAACAAGAAACAATAAACTTTCTGTGATCACACCGGAGAATACCCACAATATTCTTAATGAGAACTGTGGACCTTTGCTTTGTCACTTGAGAGTATTATCTTTTGGACTGTGCATAGTGATAGAGTTCTGATTTGATTTATTTCAGCCCCCTTATTAAGGGTATCATATAAGTGTTGGTTTGTACTCAAACAATCGGAGGTGTCTTCTAGATCCCATGATATTAGGAAAGTGGCCCCTCTCTCTGCTTTTTTAAGGAATCGCTAGGAGGATGAGAATAACGAGATGTTTTCAGCATCAGGTAGATACCTTTATTCAATAGGATTTCAATATAATGAGCATCCATTATTTTCCTTTCCCCTCAATTTTTGATGAATCATTTCTTGACTCATGACATCACTCTCCTGAGGCACAGATTCCAGTGGTCCGGTAATCATGAGTGTGGCTGTTCTCATTGCATATCGTCACTCCAAATGATATCAAGCTTGGGCAGGTTCTTTAATGGATTTTGGTCCCTATCAATGAGGATCTGTTGGTCCCCTGTGTGTTGTTGTGGTCAGAGAAGGTCATCTTCAGATATACCTAATAGGGTTAAGTGCTCTCTCAGATGCTCATAGGACTTTGCTGACGGTATAAGAATGGTTTTTCATCCTTTAAACCTACATATTATTTTGCAGTGTTATTCATGTTGTACATTTTGCATCTTCCAGATCCTAGATAACTTTTAAAAGTGTTCTAGACCAGTTTCATGCATGTATTTATAAAGAAGAGAATTATTGATGATTGCTGACATAAATCTTCCAATCCATGTGCATTAATAGGTACTGTACACTTAAGAAGTTCATATGAAATGTATTCCTACAAAGCTCCATAGTTTTATTCAGATACTTGAGTGATCCTTTAAAGCAGCTTCACTCGGTATATATAGTTTAGCCCACTGAAAATCTTAGAATAGTTCAAGGTGGTAGATTTGATTATGAATTGGACAATACTAGTATGTAGTGTTTCCCATAAGAATATCCCTTATTATGTTTTTTTTTTAGTGTTAAAAATTTTCTGTAGAAATATATGGTTCATTTATGATAATTTATTTGGAAGTGATTAAAGTATTGATTTGGATAAAATCTATGTATGAACTTCATATCTTCTGCTTGCTTGAAACCAATTGTCTTATTTCTCTTACAACAGTATATACTTGCTAACAGATTGCCAGTCATGTTGTCTGTTTAATTGCAGCAGTTTTAGATATAAATTTGTTTTTCTTGCCTTGATTTTTTTTGTTGGGAACTAAGGCCAAGTATTGCATTATTTATTTTTCACATATTCTTTACAAATTATTTACTACCATTGCTGTGTGAAATACAAGTTTTTCATTTATGTATTGAGAGTTTTAAAGTCTTATTCCAACATTTATGTCATATTTCTGATTAGCTTTCATATAGGATTTGGTGTTAAGCTATTTTAGCATGTATGGTCTTTTCATTTAGCATTGTAAGGTAAAATGCTGTAAAGCATGTTATCTTTGTTCTAAGATCTTTTGACAGATAGTACTGCTTGGGTGAATAAGGAAGTGCAGTTTGTCCTTTGATGCATATGTGATTTGTATTTTCTTTGTATTACACTGGTTTCAAGTATGGACACAGATTTTTAGGTATATGTATAAAAAGACCACAAAGAAAGATTTGTATTTATCATTGTATTACCTTAGACTTTTTTTGGTGTCATAAAATTGACACATTATTAGCTGAACAATGGAAGAATATTTATTTTTTTTATTATACTTTGTCGCTGTTTCCCGCGTTAACGAGGTAGCGCAAGGAAACAGACGAAAGAATGGCCCAAACCACCCACATACACATGTATATACATACTCATCCACACATGCACATATACATATATATACACATACAGACATATACATATATACACATGTATATGATTCATACTGTCTCCCCTTATTCTTTCCCGTTGCCACCGTGCCACACATGAAATGAAAACCCCCTCCCCCCCACATGTGCTCAAGGTAGCACTAGGAAAAGAAAACAAAGGCAACATTCATTCACACTCAGTTTCTAGCTGTCGTGTATAATGCACCGAAACCACAGCTCCCTTTCCACACCCAGGCCCCACAAAACTTTCCATGGTTTACCCCAGATGCTTCACATTCCCTGGTTCAGTCCATTGACAGTACGTCAACCCAGGTATACCACATCGTTCCAATTCACTCTATTCCTTGCACGCCTTTCACCCTCCTGAATGTTCAGGGCCTGATCACTCAAAATCTTTTTCACTCCATCCTTCCACCTCCAATTTAGTCTCCCACTTCTCCACATTCCCTCCACCCCTGACTCAGATACCCTCTGTCTATCTTTCCTCACTTATTCTCTAAATGTGACCAAACAATTTCAATACACCCTCTTCTGCTCTCTCAACCACCCTTTTTATTACCACACATCTCTCTTAAACTTTCATCACTTATGCGGTCAAACCACCTCACACCACATGTCCTCAAACATTTTATTTCCAACATACCCACCCTCCTCCACACAACCCTATCTATAGCCCATGCCTCGCAACCATATAACATTGTTGGAACCACTGTTCCTTGAAACATACCCATTTTTGCTCTCCGAGATAATGTTCTCGCCTTCCACTCATTCTTCAACGCTCCCAGAACCTTTGCCCCCTCCCCCACCGTGTGACTCACATCTGCTTCCATGGTTCCATCTGCTTCTAAATTGACTCACAGATATCTAAAACATTACACTTCCTCCAGTTTTTCTCCATTCAAACTTACTTCCCAAATAACCTGTCCCTCAACCCTACTGAACCTAATTGCCTTACTCTTATTCACGTGTACAATTTGCTTTCTTCTTTCACACACTTTACCAAACTCAATGACTGTGCCTGTGTTGTTGTCTGGTTGGTAAGGATATTCACTGTATATATGGTTCATGTTGAAGTACCAGAGGTTTGACAGAATGCATGCATCGTGCCATTGTACAAAGGCAAAGGGGATAACGGTGAGGGTTCAAATTACAGAGGTATAAGTTTGTTGAGTACTCCTGTGAAATTATATGGGAGGATATTGATTCAGAGGGTAAAGGCATGTACAGAGCATCAGATTGGGGAAGAGCAGTGTGGTTTCAGAAGTGATGGAGGATGTGTGGATCAGGTTTTTGCTTTGATGAATGTATGTCAGAAATACTTAGAAAAACAGATGGGTTTGTATGTAGCATTTATGGATCTGGAGAAGGCATATGATAGAGTTGATAGAGATGCTTTGCAGAAGTTAGGAGTATATGGTGTGGGAGGTAGGTTGGTAGAAGCAGTGAAAAGTTTTTACCAAGGATGTAAGGCATGTGTACAAGTAAGACGAGAGGAGAGTGACTTGTTCCTGGTGAATGTTGGTTTGTGGCAGGGGTGCATGGTGTCTCCATGGCTGTTTCATTTGTTTATGGTTGGGGTTGTTAGGGAGGTGAATGCAAGAGTTTTGGGGAGAGGGGCAAGTATGCAGTCTTTTCTGGATGAGAGGGCTTGGAAAGTGAGTTGCTTGTTGTTCACTGATGATACAGCGCTGGTGGTGATTCAGGTGAGAAACTGCAGAAGTTGGTGACTGAATTTGGTAAATTGTGCAAAAGAAGAAAGCTGAGAGTAAATATGAATAAGAGCATGGTTATTAGGTTCAGTAGGGTTGAGTGACAAGTCAATTGGGATGTAAGTTTGAATGGAGGAAGTGAAGTGTTTTAGATATCTGAAAGTGGATTTAGCAGCAGATGGAACCATGGAAGCTGAACTGAGTCACAGGGTTGGGGAGGAGGTAAAGGTTCTGGGAGCGTTGAAGAATGTGTGGAAGGCAAGAAAGTTATCTTGGAGAGCAAAAATGGGCATGTTGGAAGGAATAGTGGTTCCAACAATGTTATATGGTTGCGAGGCATGGGCTATAGATAGGGCTGTGCAGAGGAGGGTGGATGTGTTGGAAATGAAATGTTTGAGGACAATATGTGGTGTAAGGTGGCTTGATCGAGTATGTAATGAAAGGGTAAGAGAGATGTGTGGTGATAAAAGAGTGTGGTTAAGAGAGCAGAAGAGGCTGTGTTGAAATGGTTTGGTCACATGGAGAGAGTGAGTGAGGAAAGATTGACAGAGGATACATGTGTCAGAGGTAGAAGGAACTAGAAGTGGGAGACCAAATCAGAGGTGGAAGGATGGACTGACAAAGATTTTGACCAATTGGGTCCTGAACATATAGGAGGGTGAAAGGCGTTCACGGAATAAAGTGAATTGGAATGTGTGGTATACTGGGGTTGATGTGGTATACTAGGGCTGACATGCTGTCAATGAACTGAACCAAGATATGTGAAACGTCTGGGGCAAATCATGGAAAGGTCTGTGGGACCTGTATGTGGATAGGGAGCTGTGGTTTTGGTGTATTACATATGATAGCTAGAGAATGGATACGAGTTGATGCTGCCTCTCTGCATATGTTTCCTGGTGCTACCTTGCTGACATGGGATGGTGATGCTGTTTCTTGTAGGGCAGGATGGTGCCAGGAATGGATAAATGTGAGCAAGTATATATATATATATATATATATATATATATATATATATATACGTGTATGTGTGTATGTGTATGTGAGTAGATGGGACTTTTTGTCTATTTTTTGGCACTATCTCGCCAATGCAGGAAACAGCGATCAAGTATGATAAAGAAAAATGAAATATGTATAGAATGTTATTAAATGTAGAAAGGAGATAATACTGAGAGATTAGGGCATTTGTTTGAATGGAAATGGAGGATGCATAGTTTATGGTGAATGTGGGGCTGCATCAGTGGTTTGTGATGTTATCAAGGATGTTTAATTTGGTTATGGTCTTTGAGTGAGGAGTGGGTCTTTGGTATTATGGTTCGGTGAGGAGCATGGGAGATAAGTCCTTTGTTTGCAGATAACACTGCTTTAGTGGCAGATTTTAGGGAAAAATTCGTGAAGTTCCTGACAGAATTTGCATGAGAGCATGAAAATACAAAGTTGAGAGTAGATATGAACAAAAGTAGGGTAATATGATCCAACAGGAGGGGTGAGACAGGATGGTTTAAGTGTAAGCTTGAATAGGGAGGACCTAGAGGAAGTTGAATACTCTAGTTAGTTATAAGGTAGAAGAGGGGAATGAGATTTTCATACATAAAGGAGTATGTAGAAGGAAAAGTCAATGTCTATTGAAAAAATGGGCATGTTTGAAGGTATGATAGAAATCATATTTTTGTATTAAGTCATGGGCTTTGAATGCAAAAGAAAGAGGATGGGTGTGTTGAAAATGTAGTGCTTAGGGACAGTTTGTAATGAGAGATGGGTTGATCATGTGAGGAATGACAGTGTAAAAGAGGGATAGAGGGCATAATCTACTCAAGAGGATATTTTGCATTATTATAATATAGTGGTATGATGCGATGCCAGTGGACTGAATTAGGGCAGATGAAAAGGTCATGGTAAACACTGGAATAGTCTTTGAGGTTTGGTTGTTGATGATGCCAAGTGCTTAGGTTTTGGGAAATTTTTCATGACAGCTAGAGAGTAGAGGTATGCAAATGAGGGTGTTTGCCTTTTCCTACAAATCTTCCTTAAGGCAGGAGAGGCAGTTGGTTATAAGAAAAAGCAATGATGATAGGGTAAGGGAGAGGTGTGTTAGTAAGAGGAGTATGTATGAGGGAGCTGAAGAGGGTGTGCAAAAATGGTGTGGATATATGGAAAGGAGTGAGGAAAGGATGACTAAGAGGGCATATATGTCAGAAGTGGAAGGGACAAGGAAAAGAGGGAGACCAAGGAGGTGGTGTAAGGATAATGTAAGACATGCTTAGAAGGCTTGGGGTCTGAACATACTTGCTATCAGTGGGCTGAACCAGGGGAGAGGAAATGTTTAGGGAAAACCATGGAAAGGTCTCTGGGGTCTGGTTGTAGGTACGGGCTGCAGTTTCCGTGTATTATATGTACATAAGTAGAAAGTGGATATGAACAAATTAGGCATTTCTTTGTTCATGGTGCTACTTCATTAACATGGGAAATATTGAATATGCAATGAAGAAAAAATTGATAATGGTAATGACAGTAATATGCTCTTGAAACAAACGACTTGGGCTTTCATGGAAAGATGCATATTTTTAATGTGTTTAGTCACTTGTGACTTGGCAGAATAGTCAGAAACAGAAGACTGAGCCTTTGAGAAAAAGATCCTTATCTGGATGCTTCTGTTTGCACTTTTAGGAAATGATGATATTGGAGAGGACTATTTTTAGCCTCATGCTCCCACCTTTCTAAATCACCTTTTTGAGATGTGTGGGTAGTTTTCGTATTTCCTTATTTCTAGAGTAGTTGGTTCACATGACATTGAAAATATTTCTCATCAGTAATTAAGCTAGAAAATGCTTGTATGGAAAATGAAACACTTCAAATTTGTTTAGATTTTTATCTCCTTATAAATAAGATCCTAGAATAATACTGTATAAAAGGAATTTAACTTATAGTTAAAGCTATGAACTTATGGCAGTGATTCTTTAAAGTCTGTAAACAAAACATAGAGGCATTGATTATATAATTAGATCCCAAATTTATTACTTAAAGTAACTAAAGTTCCTCTTAGATTTTATACAGAGTTTGTGATATAAAGAACTTTATATCAAATCAACACTAGAGGTCAGTAAGTACTCTACAGGATTTTGTTCCAAAATAATCCACCATAAAGTTTCTTTTAAACCTTGTTAACAGTGAATACTGTATCATGGTAAATTCTGATGGATGATTGTCAAATCTCTCATGATATACGTTAGTGGTGTATGTAAGTAATTATTATAGTTATACAGACTAGTGATGGCAAAATTATTTGATAAAATCTTTACCAGTAAGTAGCATACTCCTATCCAGCTAACATATTACAAACTTACCAGTATTTTTGCTTTATCTTTGTTATCAGCTAGGATTTTTTTTTTTTAGCAATTGCATTACTGTCTGATATACTAAAGGTTAGAGACACTGGTACTGAAAAGATAGATTTTATTTAGCAATTTTGAATTCGTTATTGGGTAATCTCCTGTCTTTGGTGATTTCATGACACATGCTCAAATTAGAATTAACTAGTTATTCATGAATAGGCAAATTTAACAAAATGTCACATTTTTCATGCAGATACATACAAATTTAGCTCATATTCAGGACCCTTTTTGAATATCTTTTGGTGGCACTATATCCTAGCTGTGTTATATTTATTACTTAACATTATATAAGCATATTATTGCATTAATATGAACTGAAATGTGTCAGGATATTAGTTTACATTATACATTTAAGTAAATCCTTAGAGAACTTCTAGAAAAACATTTTCATCTTTGTAAGAAGCAAGACGATAGTTTTTTGGTGTAGAAAATCTTTATTGTTCACAACAAAAAATATTTTATAACATTAGGAGAATTTTTAGCATAAATGGCTGTTATTATCAGGATAACCATTTGATTGCTTTATGTTGATGTAATGATGGAAGTCTTACAATAATGCAAGTAATTGACTTTTTGCTTTACTAGAATTATTTTGGTAAGAATTTTTTTTAAATATTACCATACTCCATCTGCTTGAGGCTTTATAGAATGTAAAGAGTCACCTTTGGCAAGGCTATACCATCATCTGCTGATGAAGTACAGTCTAGTCAAAGAATTTTTAGCTGCAGAGGAGTCCATCCTGTCCCTGCTGCTGGGTGTAGTACAGCCTTAAGGCTGTAGGAATCCCTAGATAGGGTGTCCTGGGGTTAGTCCCAGGACCCCCTTCTTGAAAATGGGTCTTGGAGCTGTTATTATTCATATACTTTTTGCTGAGTGTTGTAGTTTTAGCTAAAGTGTTTAGTGTTAAATTAAACTGGCATAATGTAATGTCAAAGTGGATTAGTTCTTAGGTATCATGGATACTACTGTGGGAATGTATTATCCCTGATCTATTAACTTGCATATCTGGAAGCTGCTTCTTAACAACTAACTACCCATTTATCATCATTTCATTTTTCACAGACCTGTGCTTCCAAAATGGTCATTGTAAATGCAGCACTGTACATGCAGTATTAGTAAGGATGCCCTTTCTGTTTCACGAAGGTTATCTATTATCTTTTTTATCTTACGCAAAAGTTGTGAGTCGACACTGCTGTGTATCAGAGTATGATGAGCTTAGGTTAAAGTGATAAAGATTTCAAGAAAACACACCTTTCTTGATCATAATTCAGAGGAGTAATGAAAGTAAATGAAAAGTCTAAGAATAGGACACAACTTGCATACCCATGGAGAAAAATAGTTTTGACCATTGTTTCACTGGTACTTTCAGGTTTGCTTCTCTTATGTTCTGTTTAGTTGACACAATCCAGAGTCAGACTCCAACTTATTCTTTGTCACTGTGGTGGCATCTGACAGACTTTCCATCCTTGCCAGCTGATCATGAGTATGTGCCTTCTGTCTCTTGTGTTAAGCGAGTCCACTGTAGAAAGTTGCATCCATCAGCACAGAAATAGCATCACCCCGCAAGAAACATCACCTCTTTCAGACAGAGCATAGTTTTGTATATTTTGGCACACACACAAACTTGCAGAATAATGGGCACTATTTTCATCGTTGCTTAGCAAGTTTCGTAAGCAATTGTCACTTCCTACCTATTACTCAACAGCTGGCCACTTCCATTTTTCAGTTAACAATCACAAATATTTCCCATCCATCAGTAGAGGAATCAACTCAGCTCAACAGGGATGTCAGACCGTCCTCGATGGTCACTTGACGCAATGAATGATACTGCCAAAATAAACATGGATTGATGTTATATGCTTTATATAGGAAGATGACATATTGATACTTTAGTATAAAATTGCAGTGTAAGACACTAAATACAAGAAAGTTGATTAGAATTAGTGCCATTATATTCAGGAAACTGACAACTGTTAAGGATTCAAGCAATTTCTAGCTAAATATGGCTTCACTGTGTTAAATCTCATGTGATTTGAGAGATTTTAAGATTTTATTTTTAGATTTCTTTGTAATAGGTCCACTATTGAGAAAAAGAAATGAGTAAGCCCTAGTTTCTTTAGGTAGTATAAGCAAAATCTAAATGGTAACATGCCTAATCCCTTAAACTGTTTTTAAGGACAAGATCCCCTTGTGTAAGATGCATCTCCTACTCTGCACTATTCTTAGCAAGTCTATATCTTGTCTTCGTTTTCTCTCTATCTCTTACACACACGAGCACACAACTTTGACATACACTCAGGTTTGTAATGAGGAGTCTGCACATCAAAGAAACAACTACATTGTCAATATTTGCCAGTGATTATTACAACTTGGCATTAGCTCCCTCTCAGCATATCTAGCAACCCTATTGCCCCCAAACACAGTAGAGGAATATCAAGTAGCAGAGTGCCTTCAGCACCTTTAAACCAAATGCTCTCACACCCAAAGATCTTTCAGTGCAACTGTACAAGTAGTTCTCCCATGAATTACCTACATAACCATTATTAGTACTTCACTCAAACAGTCTAAACGCCCTACACCTTGAAAGACAGCATATGTCATTCCACTACCCAAATCCATCAACCCACAGTATCTTAATATCTTGCACCCTGTTTCCATCTCTCTTGATAGCCTACACCCTGCTTCCATCATTCCAATCTCCAGTCTAATTTGTGCAAGTTTTGTGTTTGACTGGGCCAATGCTGACATTTTTGATTCAGTAGACCCTCGGCACTTTGGAAACATGAAGTCTTCCTCCACTATTCACCTCCACTATTCACTGCCTTACCAGCCTCCTAGACTTCATTTACCAAAAGCATAAGACCTTGGTGGCACTCATCAACTTCTCTACCTGACATATGGCATACTTCAGGGCACCAAGATGGGATAACTCCGCTTCCTGATCCTTATCAGTGATCCTCTGAGAGACCCAAACCTCTGCTGGAAGTATGGAGACAATGCTGCCTTTGGCATCACTCAACAGAATTCTCCTGACTTAAGCATATCATCAACCTTCAGGAGTGGACTACTTCCAATGACATCAATATTAACCACACCAAGACCAATGATGCATGTTAACCTGGGTGTAGACAAAATCCAGCCCCAGACGTCATACAAAGCCTTGATATCCTCCGGGTAGTCAGAGACTTCGAACCTCTTCATGTCACAACAGACGACAGTTTAAACTAGAAGTGTCATGTCAGCATGATCATCAAATCTTCCTCATTCCGTTGATACCTTCTCTGCTGTCAATGGAGCTCAGAAATGTCTATACCATCTTTCTACTTAAGCTCACCAGCACCCATACCTGATCCTTATCACTAACAGCTACACAGAGGGACCAGCAAGTAACAATGCAGAAAAGGGCATGCAGAATCATCCTATACCATTTTACACCAACTTCCAAGAGGCCTTTATCCTGCTGAACCTGTGCACCCAGTCCGACCAATAGGAGCAGCTCTCACACTCGCATGGCAATATGGCAATCAATTGCTGACACCCCATCATTACAGGAACCTCCTCCTGCCTGACACCCCTCCACCATGGACCGCTGTTTGTCATCATTATTAACTTATTCCAGTCTGAGCTTGTACTGACAGATGTAAGGACAGTCTTATACCATTTTGAATGTCATAAACTATCCATGAACAAGTGCATAGCTGAGCAAGTAAACAGCTCAGCTTTGTTAGGTGATGTAGTAGGTCAGCTACTTTATTAGTGTACTTGATCATAACTTAATGATTAACTAAGTGCATAATGTATAAATCATTGTATTTACACTTTAAAAATTCCTGTATGTCTGCCACCTTCAATGTCTATATGTACCTCATTAACATGCATATCTAATGTGTGGAAATATCCAGCCCACCTTGATGTGAAGCTCTTATATGATTACAGTTAGTTAGCTAGTTACTTTCATGGCCTCCCAGTTCTGTTATATCTGCTATACATCAATTGGGTGTTTCAGCTGAATGTCTACCTAAATTCAGTGAACTGTTATTTATATTATTTATTTTGTTTTACACACACACATATATATACCGTTGGATTTTCCAAGCAGTGGTTCTTTCCCCAATTTTATTCAGGTGCTTTACTTGTTATTTCTGTACGTGTGTTTTGTCAGTACATATTTTATTTGTTAAGGATGGGGTATCTGTGAATAGTTTGCTGAAGTGTGAATGAGGTGTAAACTTTTTTTTTCTACTTTTGGATTGTTGGTTTGTCATGGGGTCTCTTAAATGTGCATGAAGGGTCTTGGAATATGTTGAAATGGATGGGTGGTATCTATAGCATAGACAGCAAATTGTGACTCGTGTTTCTCTGGGGAGTATTGCTTCCGATGGCTATATATTTGATGGGATGGAGCTCAAATCTGAGTTGGAAAGGCAGATGTCTAGTGGATGATGGGATATTTTAGTGTGTATCTGTTTTGTCAGTATTATATTTGCTGGATGGGAGTATCTGTGAGTAGGGTTTGCTGAAGTGTGAGGAAGGGGTAAGGTTTTTATTTGTTCTTGGGTGTTTGTGGTTTGTGGGCTAAGGTAGGCATGAAGGTTCTTGGAATATGTTGAAATGGTGTTTGTTGTGTTGTATGAATGGATAGATGATGTCTGGAGCATTGACATGAAAGTGTGACATGTGCATGTCTGGGGATTGTTGTTTCTGCAGGCTGTATGTCTTGTAGGTTGTCGTTTAAGACTTGAGTTAGGAGGGTATGTTTCAATACATGATAGGTTAATTCAGGGTGTGTGCTTTATCATTATTATAGTTGTTGTGGTTGGGGGATGTGTGAGTAGAGTTTGCTTCACTGTAAGGGACTGTTGGTTCTGCTTAGCAGGATGGTGTTTAAGACTGAATTGGGAGCATGGGTTTTCAGTGCTTGATAGGTTGTTATAGTGTGTATGGTATGTTGCTTGTTGTGGGTGGATGGGGGAGGGGGGATCTGTGAGAAGAGTTTGCTCAAGTGTGAGGCAGAGGTAAGCTTTCTATATCTTCTTGGAGGGTTGGGAGATTGTTAGGGAGTGCCTTGGGTGGGAGGTCTTTAGAGCTGTCACTCTACAATTGAGTACCGAGCATTTTGAGGTGGGGTTGTACTGGGAGGTTTTTTGTTTCATTTTGTAGGTGTTGAGTGTGTGTGTGTGTGTGTGTGAGCTAAGTAGAGTGATTGTTCTGAATGCCCCAATTTATGTTATTTGCAACTTTTTTATCTTTGATTTTGAATGGGTGGAAAACTGTGGAGATGAGGCAGAATTTAAAATGGAGCAGATGAATTATTTGTTAGTGATTCTTTATCTTGTCCAAACCTTGTATCATTTACTTAGCTGCTTTTATGTTGTTATTGGTGTGGGAGTGAATATTATGTACATGTCCTATGTGATGCATTGTATGGTTTTGTTGAATGGGAGTGATTGTCCATTCAAAGTGACTGGAGAGTGTGACCTAGATTCATATCTGTCTGGTGTTAAAAGAGTGAAAGGAGACATCTGCGGAGATGCTGACATTCTGTTCTTGGTGAGTCGTTGTTCTGATTGTGTAATATAGTGATGCATGTGTCAGGGTATTTTGATATAGGTATGTTTGATTTTTTACATATTTATTCACTAAGTAAAGGCTATATAGCAATAAAAGCATACTTACTCCATTCACCTGAATGCACAGTAAGGCAGTAAACCATTAAGAACTTACATATAAGTATATTTTCAAATATTTTCTAATTTTATTCCATAAGAATAGATATACTGCATTATTAAGCAATAATGAAATGTTTCATTGTACCTCATATTCATCAAAGGTTAAAGCCTATGCATAATATTAAACTACATTTGTTCTAATTCAACAACAGCGAAAGTTAAGTATGTAATCTCTCACATTATCTAAAATCCACAAATTTTAAAAAATATAAAAAAGTGATTAGATTTGTATAATGGTTACTGATATGGTAAACTAATGATGGTAATAGAATTACATTTTTTATGACAAAGTGAGATATGGGAAGAGAGTGAGTTAAATGAATGGGGAAGGAGCACATATAGCAAACAGGTAACAGAAGACCTATTGACATGCAACAGATCTATTATCCTTTAGTGAGGTTTCATGCTGAAGGATTAACAAAATTTGATTCCATTAAGTAATGGTAACTTACCAATTGAAAGTATTTAAAGCCTCCTCTTAAACAAATCTATTACTGTGGCATTTATGACATTAGCAGACTGCTTACCCAAAGTTTTAATTGAAACCAATTATTTAAAAGTTTTCCCTTTGTTACTGTGAAGCTTTTTATCTTTTTAACTTCTTGCCCTCTGTATTTAGGTCTAATAGAAGTTTTGAACAATTTACTGAAGACCTCATTATCCATGAGACACTGAAATTAACCAGTAAGCAGTTTGCCACCTAGATATTCTTTCTGACATGGTGATAGTTTGGGTATGCTTTTTACCCCCAATTCTTTTTTCATAGATATATGTAACTTGTTTCCTTGCAGAATACTGTCATAATGAAGCCTTTTTCTTTTGACAAGTTTCATTTTCATACATGTGCACTTGTTTTGCCTGAGCCTTATCAGTTGTATATCAAAATTAACTTTGGAGCTTGCCTAAGTCCCTTTGTAAATTTTAACAGTTTAGGTCACTCCCTAAATAACAAATTTATTCAGTTATGAACCCCACCCTTCTGGCAAGTCAGTCACCTGACATGCATCCTCTGTTATCTTCCACTAATATGTGCTCATACATGTGTGTGTTTGAGAGAATTATGCCTTTGATTGCATGCTTAGGCACATGAACACCTATACTCACCATCCTTCTCACTACAGGTGGGGCCCAACCAGCCTGGAATGCAGGAGCAGTGACCAGTGATAGGATGGCAGCTACCACCATTGTGACACTCGCACAGTTGTTGACATCCTGGCCCATACTTTCCTGTTCCACATGCTGAAAAAGACATGTGCATTACACACACACATGATTATGTGTAAACATAAAGCATATGCATTTGCTGTTTTCTGCACAAACTAGGTATTGCCAGAGACAGATGACTGATCCTTGGCAGGAAAAACATTCCTGTTTGGCTCCATCCTTTTTAGATTTTTCTTTACGGTTAGTATTATAGGAGGGGTCATTTTGCTGTCGTCTTTTTCCTTCTCAAATGGAGCCCAAGAGCAGCTGTTGGTAGGTCAGCAATTTAAGCTGGTGCAAGCTGAACTGCTGTGCATTGTATTTTGTCAGAAAGACAATTGTGATGTAAACTTTGAAGCATATGGGTACCTCCGTTGGTGTAGCAATGTTACTTAGCAACCTAACCTACTTACGTGTTGCACAGTATTCCCCCATAGTGCCAGGTGGGCACTGACATTCCCCGGTTTCCTTGTTGCATGGGTAATCTCCACACTGGCACTTCTCACGACAATATACACCAAACATTCCTGTAAACACATTGTACAAGTTTGGTGACTCTGTTGTATCTATTATTTTTAGCATAGTGAAAAACTGGGTGAGAGACTTGGTCATGTTTGGTTTTGATATTAAGGTAATTTGACAGTGCAAAAAGCAGGCATTTTTCATTGATGTCATGCTTGATTTATTTTAGTTGTCAGAGTGTTATACTGAAACAGAATTTATCATCATTTTGACCTGAGGGGCAGAACAAGTTCTAGGCTTCCATAGGAAGGGGTATGATAGAATGATCATAGGACAGTACAGGTGTGGAATGATTAAACTGTGGGTGTTACAGTACTGTGATTATAGAGTACCATAGTATTTATGTTACAGGGAAGCGTGTAGACTGACCTTTAGGACAGATTTCAGCACAGGTTTCTCCAGTGTATCCTGGGGCGCAGCGGCACTGGCCTGTCTGGGGGTCACAGGTTGCACCGTTATGGCACTCGCACACACTGGCACAGTGTGTGCTGTAGAACCCTGCTGGGCACTCTGGCAACGATAAGGGAACTTTAATGCAACTGTTGCTTTTCTGTTATACTGCTACATCTACTAACATGCACTTTGAATCATGAATTGAGCAGTCTACTAACTAACTATCAAATAATCAATTCAGTTTGTGGTGAGTGTGACAGACATACCCAGTTCACAGTAACGACCATAGTGGCCTGGTCCACAGTCACAGCAGCCGGAATAGCGGTCACAGGATGCATTGTGATGGCAGGCACAGTCCAGTTGACAGTTAGGGCCATAACGGCCAGGGCCACACTCTTGACTACAGTCTGGTCCAGTCCAACCTAACCCACACTGACACTCGCCTGTTGCTGTACGTAACAAATGTATGCTGTTAAGGAACTGGACACTACATGTCAGGTAACTAATAATTCTTTCACTTTGTTGACAAAATAGATTACATGATTTTTTTTGTAACTAAGCAACAGCAACTTTGAAAGATATTCTGACATGTAATTTCCTTATAATAGTATGGCATTTATGAGGCTTCTCAGTCTTTCACTTAATTGACTAGGTCAGCTAACTGTACATTTCTTAATTTTTGCAATTTCTTAAACCCGTGCAAAAGAAAACTCGAACTCTCACACATGGTAAAGTCTAGGGCGTGTATATATGTGTTTATGATCATGGTTAAGAAATTGTATATATATATAATATTATGAGACATATGTGAAACACAAGTAGTATGTAATAATCACACACACACTTTAAAAGGTGACCTTGACACATTTCAAAGTTGGTCTCATACATGGTTAATTAAGTTCAACCTGGGCATATGTAAAGTAAAGAGGATGAGGCAGAGTTAAGGAAGACCTCAATTTGTTAACTGTGTAGCAGGAAATAAGCTTCAGGATTCGTTTTGTGCAAAGGAATTGAGTTGATATCACCCCCAATCTGTTGCCAGAGTCCCATTTTAGAAGAGTCAATGAGACATACTGTCTTCTGACAAATTTCTAAGTAGCTGTCAAGTATATAGATAAGGAAATGTTTAGCAAGCCGTTCATAATCTACAAAAGGCCAAAACTAGAATAAGTTTCTCAAGTTGGTTTCAGCACGTATAGAAAGACAAAGAGCTAATAGAGGAGGTCTATAGGAGGGTAACAAACGTGGTACCAGAATTAGGAAAATTGGGCCACAAGGAAAGGCTAGAAGCTTTAGATTTGCCCACCTTGGAAGAGAGAAGTGTGAGGGATCACCTAATCATAACCTTAAGTTTTTAAGACAGATTGATGATGCACTGTGACCAGTTATGCAAGAGATGTAGGGATATAGCAACCAGAGGCCATAACTTGTTAAAAATGATATAAAGAAGTAAGCTTTAGTGTAAGAGTGTTGGGTTAATGGAACAGAATGACTGAGGATATGGTTAATGCAGACAGCATAAATAAGCTTAAAAAGTTGTATGACAATAGAGACTGTTCAAGAGATGGGTCCCCACAAGTGTAAAACTCCCTCTACGTACAGTACAAATAATTAGTTGAAAATACTAGACAGGTAATTACTCAGACACACACACTCACACACACATGGCAACAGAAGTAGAGGATTGCAGTAGTTTACATATTATAGTTCATTAATTTTGACATGAAAGGTAAGCAATAGTCAGTATGTTGAGCTGAATGGATGATATATAATGTAGAGTTTTTAGGCGACGGGTGATCTGCAGGTGAGGGGCTTACTTAAGACAATAGACTGCTACACATTTGCATGTTACTTGGATGGCTAACTGATGTCACAGTTACTTGAAAGGCAGGCATTTGAAGTCAAAGTTATCCAAAAGGCAGACACATGATGTGGAAAATACCTGGGTGACAGATGGCATTGTTGTGGCAGCGACACTGAAAGGCACAGCCATAGCCCCAAGTATCCTTGGGGCATGTAGTCTCACAGTGGGGTCCCATATATCCCGCGGGGCAACGACACTCCCCGAACCCACTACATACTCCACCATGTTCACATCCACATGTCTGTCATATATGGCACAAATTGATATACATGAGAATGTAACAGTGAGATATGGTATTTTCAGTTTTTGTATTTTTATAATTATTATTATACATGATCACTGCTTCCCGCATCAGTGAGGTAGTGCCAGGGAACAGATGAAGAATGGCCCATCCACTCATATACAATATATACTCAATATATGCACATACACATACATGTACATACCAGTATATACATACATATACATATCAACATATATGTACACACACAGAGACATATACATATATACACATGTACATATTCATACTAGCTTGCCATCATCCATTCCCATCACTACCTCGTCCCACAGGAAACAGCATCGCTACCTACCACTTGAGCAAGGTAGCACCAAGAGAACATTTTTTTTTTTTTTTTCAAACTATTCGCCACTTCCCGCATTAGCAAGATAGCATTAAGAACAGAGTACTGGGCCTTTGAGGGAATGTCCTCACCTGGCCCCCTTCTCTGTTCCTTCTTTTGGAAAATTAAAAAAAAAGAAAAAAAAAAAAACGAGAGGGGAGGATTTCCAGACCCCCGCTCCCTCCCCTTTTAGTCGCCTTCTACGACACGCAGGGAATACGTGGGAAGTATTCTTTCTCCCCTATCCCCTATCCCCAAGAAAACACACACACACACATATATATATATATATATATATATATATATATATATATATATATATATATATATATATATATTTTTTTTTTTTTTTTTTTTTTTTTTTTTTGCCGCTGTCTCCCGTGTTTGCGAGGTAGCGCAAGGAAACAGACGAAAGAAATATTTTTTTTTCATACTATTCGCCATTTCCCGCATTAGCGAGGTAGCATTGAGGAACAGAGGACTGGGCCTTTGAGGGAATATCCTCACCTGGCCCCCTTCTCTGTTCCCTCTTTTGGAAAATTAAAAAAAAGTGAGAGGGAAGGATTTCCAGCCTCCCGCTCCCTCCCCTTTTAGTCGCCTTCTACGACACTCAGGGAATACGTGGGAAGTATTCTTTCTCCCCTATGCCCAGGGATATATATATATATATATATATAAAGAAGGAATAGAGAACGAGGCCAGGTGAGGATATTCCCTCAGAGGCCCAGTCCTCTGTTCTTAACGCTACCTTGCTAACGCGGGAAATGGCGAATAGTATGAAAGAAAAGATATATATATATATATATATATATATATATATATATATATATATATATATATATATATGTATATATATTTATTTATTTTTTATTTTGCTTTGTCGCTGTCTCCCGCGTTAGTGAGGTAGCGCAAGGAAACAGACGAAAGAATGGCCCAACCCACCCACATACACATGTATATACATACACATCCACACACGCAAATATACATACCTATACATCTCATTGTATATACACACACAGACATATACATATATACACATGTACATAATTCATACTGTCTGCTTTTATTCATTCCCATATATATATATATAATGTTGGACCGACAAATGTATATAAACCACGGGTCTGTTTTGATCCCTGGGTAGGGCGTCCTGCTACCTAGGTCACACGGAGGTTAAAAACACACACACTGGACTTCTAGTGCTTCTGTGTGTGTCCCAACCTCTAATCTCTGTGGGGATAGCATGGATTTTAATCTTGCTAAAGTGTTTCTTTATATTTGAAACTCTAGCAAAAGAGAATGATTGCTGATTCATTAGCTTATACAAAATTTGTTTGATTTAATAGAATTTTTTACAATGTTCTTGATTTATCAAATATTGATACAATAACAGTTACTGATTTATCTGATATTAATACAGTATAAGTTTCTGATTTATCTGATGTTTATACGATATCAATTCTTGAATTATCAGGCTTTTGTATGTCGGTTCATGATTTTCATTTACTTCTTCCCCTAAAATTCTAAAGTATTATAAACACTGGAACTCTTGAGTAGTAAACCCAGCTTTATTAAGTAACACATACTTGTGAGTAGCACACTGGTTACATAACTATAAATGTTACATTGTTGTTTACTAATATCCCCAAACCTGGGACATTATTTCTGTTTTCCTACCAGTCTGAAACAATAATTGACTAAGCACACAGAATTTTCCACTGTTTTAGATGAACAAACATTGTGTAAATGTACTTATAACTTTATGTGCATTCTTAGGGTCATGAATCACAGTAGAGAAGAATGTTTCAACCTGATGGTGTTTTCAACTATGGCAAAAACACACAACTTTCTTCATACTAGTCAGAGAGTACAGTACCTTATATTGAGTGCTGGTGATGGTTTGAATTTAGAATATGTGTATGTGCTCATAGTAATGCAGCTCAACACAGAAATAAACTGGCAAGCTGAAAGTATATCTTTAGCATGTTTTTACATTGTACGATAAAAGGAAGGTTGCCCTGGTTGGTGTCCACTGCTTATAATTTGCAGTGAAGTGTTTCACCTCACTAATTAGCTAGTGGACTGCCATGCATGGCTTCAGTTGAGACAGAGCACAACAAAATTATTTTTATTTTGTTAAAGGTGAACCAGAAAGACTTTATTACACCTACATCTGGCTTTCTTATTTATAGGTTGAGCAAAGTACCTTACCTGGTTACAGGTGCGGCAGAGTGATTCACCCGGTTGCAGGTGCAACAAATTGGCTCGCCTGGTTTTAGGTGCAGTGGAATGGTTTTCCTGATTTCTTATGCAGTAGTGTGTTGCCCCTTGTTACAGTTGCAGCAGAGTGGCTGACTCACCTTGTAGTGGGTGCAGCTGAGTGATTCACCTGGTAACTGGTGTAGTAGAGTGGCTCATCTGGTTACAAGTGTATTAGATTGGCTGGCTCACCTGGTTGCAAGTGCAGTAGAATGGCTTACCTGGTTATAGATACAGCAGAATGGCTGGCTAACATGGTTACAGGTGCAGCAGAATGGCTCACCTGGTTACAGTTGGAACCATAGGTGCCGGAGGGGCAGGGAAAGGAGCAGGAAGGACCATAATGACCATCACGACACTGACACTGGCCACTCACAGGGTCACATGTCCCGCCATTGTCACATTTACACTTCTGTAAATACAGTCAACGTTCAGCAAAGATGGCACTACAGGTCTCAGCATAATACAGTAACCTCCATTCGAAATCTCAACGACTAAAAGTCCATCCCCCCTTAGAATTTTAACACATATATCTATGTATAGATTTTATATTCATATATTTGTTTGTATAGGTATTTTCACAAAACCATGTTTATGACTTCCATGCATAAGTAGATTTTCATTCATATATCTGTTTGTATAACTATTTGCAACATACATTTGATATTACTAATGATATTTGATCATGATGATTGGTGAATCTGTGGATGTTTCCTTATACTATGGTGTATGATTTCATGCCCAAAAGGTATATGTCCGTCCATCTTGTTCATTCGTATGTGCTCCAGTAACACACAAGATTTGTGTATGGTAATCATTTTAGAGTGGACCAGATACTTATCATGAGCTGCACCTGTTCTTCTAAGTCTCCAGACCATCATTACTTGACATGCTCTAGGGAATAACAATGGCCTTTTACATGTTTACAGACAACCCTGTTACTATGCCCGTTTACCTGTATACAGTCATTGCCCTTATCAGGCCCTTTTACCTGTTTATGGTGGATGCCCTTACCAGGCCCTTTTAACTGTTTGTGGTCAATGCTCTTAACGGGCCCTTTTACCTGTATATGGTTGATGCCTTTACTGTGCCCTTTTACCTGTTTATGGTCAGTGCTGTTACTGGGTCCTTTTACCTGTTTACAGTCGACACCGTATCTGCCCCTAGGGCATCCTCTGCGACACTTGCGGCCCCGGAGCCCCGCAGGGCAGAAGCATTCGCCCGTGACTGGGTCACACAAGGATGATTTGGCACACTGACACTCCTGGCTGCATCCCTCACCCCACTGTCCCTCGACGCAATCTGTGGGAGCAATGCCATATGAGGGCCGAGAACATGTTTGTGGGAGCAGTAACATGGGCATGATTTGATCCCGTCTGCGGGATCAATGTCATACGAGGGCTGTTATTATATGGTCTGTGTGATTGATATACCATGTCTGTGTTGTGTTGCCCACATCAATGTCGCCCCAATGATCAATAAAAGGGTCAAGGTCCTCACACTTCACAAAGAACAAGAGTGCATTTGGGGTTTCGGAAGTCACACCAGAACTTACATTCGTGGCACTGGTGGCCCTCACGGCCTGGAGGGCAGGCACAGTTCCCCGTGACGTGATCGCAGGGCTGGTCTGCCTCACAGGAGCACCTCTCCTTGCAGCCCTCCCCGAAGAACTCCGGGGAACAGACTGGAAAAAGGATAGGAAATTAAGATAGTTTAGAACATTATGGTTATCAACAAGCACTTGAGATCAACTAACAAGATGCATCATTCTTGTGAGTACAATGTATTGTCGTTCAGGAAAGAAAAATGAAGAATTGATTTTCATAATTTGGCTAGGTTGTTTCATGAATATGAGTAGGTGGAACCCACTGCTGTTGTTCTTTAGTAGCAGTGGTGGATGGCAAGCAAACCACCAACCAGGAGGTTACTCCCACCTGGATTTTTGGAGGGATATTGTCCATGGTGTGTGTAGTGAGCCAGCACCACTGCTGCTGCTGTTGCAGACTCCCATTCAGGCCCAGGTTGCTGTCTTTCCTTATTTCCTTACCTCAGTCACACACTTTTTTCATATAACACCACTAGACAACTTGTAATTCCCCACACATCAAGATATCTTTTCCTATCCTTACTTTCCAAACTCTAGTTTGTGGTAGTACAACCATTACAGAACTCTGATGTGCTAATTTGGAGCAGTGCCACTGGTGAAGAGGAGTTGAACGACATTGACGGCCATCATGCGACTGGGACTGATCCCACTTCCAAAGCTTCTGCACCTGGCTCTTATTCCATCCATTACTACATCATTTTTGGTCTTAATTCTAACCTTTCCCTCTGTTGAACTTCTTCCTCTGATCTCATACTTCTCTCAAATCTAAATGGCTGCTGCTATTCTAGACTATAAGATCTCCATCTATATAATCTGTATTATTGTGTCTGCTCCAAGGAAGGAGTTTGTGCCTATAGTAGTACACAGCCTCCTGTTCTCCCCTCATAATGCCGATTTTGCTGCTTATCTGGTCAAGATGCTTCATGCTGTAGTGCATGCAGAGCAGAGGTTATCTTGGCTTGGGATGGAGGCCTACACCCCATATTCTAATTTTTTTTTATTTTCCTCAGTCGTAGTTTGATTGTTCCTGCTTCCATGCCTGTTGCATCAGGGATGGATGGTGCATCCTGGACTATGAAACTATTCCCCTTCCCCAGAAACCCTCGGCTTTCATTTCTGTTTTGAATCATTGCAAAGTTGTTCTTCGAAGAGTCAAGTGCATTTTCATAAAAAGAAAGTTTTCTGACTTCCTTTTCTACTGACAAATCTTTCTGGTCCTTGACTAAAAGCTTCCCCAACATTTTCTTTATTTCAACTTTTCCTCTTCTTATCTGACCTGATCAATCTGTGGCTAACGTCCAACTGATTCAGAGCATCGTTTTGGCACTATTGTTTTCCTCTAACTCAACCTCGGATGATTCAGATTTTAATCCTCCCCCCCCCTCCATCTCTTCTCTTTGCACTTATGCCAGCTATATTCCCTTCATGCAGGGTCTTACAGGTACTCTACTGATCCAGGTGGACAAGGCTTATGACCCAGATTACATCCCTCCTGAAATCCAAAGGAAGTGTTCCTTTGAGCTAGCACCTATCCCTGCTTGCATGTATACATCATGGGTCAGCTTCAAATCCTGGGTAGAACGCACACCTTGGTGCAGAACTTACCTGAAAAGGGATACTACTCTTACCCCTCCAACTATTGCCCCATTGTTCTCACTTCTGTTATCTTCAGAGTCTTTAAAACTCCCATATACTCTCACTTTCTTAAACATATAGAATCCCATTTCCTTTTCTGAGATAACCAGTTTGGATCTTTCAGTATCAGATCTGGTGATCTCTGTGACTCGCCTCTGGCCCTCCTCTCTCAGGGATTTTGGTGAAAATTTTTGTCCTAGCCCTTGACTTCTCAAAAGCATTTGACAGGGTATTTCATAAGTCTTTGCTTTCTGTACTCCCTTTCTTTCTCACTGCTTCTCTCTGTTCCCTAATGCATACTCTCCTCTAGGCTGTTCCATTGCAATAGTCGTCAATGGAGAAACTTCCCCTCCTATCCTATCAGTAGTGGTGTTCCTAAGGGTTCTGTCCTATAACCTACTCTCTTTCTTCTCTCCTCCAATATTGACGCTATTCCCTCTTATTCTGATGATGCCACTTTACATACTTCAGTTTACTTTTCCTCCCCTCCTCCCATTGATACTCTCTCATATTGATCATATTTTCTTTCTCAGTTTGTGGTACAAAGTATAATTAGTAGCAAAAATTATAGATTGATACAAATTGTTATAGATATTTAAAGATTATTGACAATGATGATCAGGATGATTTATTTTTTCAACACTTACTGAACTGGCACCTGCTTCCTGTGTAGCCTCGTGGACAGTGGCACTCTCCCGTCATATGGTGGCACTCGCTTCCATGCTCACAGTCGCATGCCTCCTGGCACCCTGCGCCCCAGAACCCTGTGGGTGATGACACCTCATGACACAGACTGTATAGTGCATGACTCGTCACATTACTCAGGTAATGTAAATAATTATCTGAGACATTGATTCTTTATGTTCTTGTAGATAACCAAGACAGTGACCATTTATGTCCCACTTCTGTTTTAAGTAATTAACCATGAATGACTAATTATGTTTTGTGCTGTTAATGATTGAACAGGACATTGATAATTAGTTTATCTTGTGCATGATGATTTATTAGTGACCATTTATGTCCCTTTTCTGTTCTAAGTAGTTAGCCAAGAATGATTGTTTCTTTTGTGCTGTCAGTAGTTGACCAGGACACTGATACCTTATGTATATTTTATTATGCATGATTATTTATGACAGTGACCATTTACGTCCCTCTTCCATTTGTAGTAGTTGACCAAGAATAATCTATTGTTTCTTTTGTGTTGTCAGTAATTTACCAGGACATTGGTAATTATTAGTTTGCCATATATTACACATAATCATTTACTACAATGACCATTTATGTCTCTCATGTCTTTTATGTAACGTGGAAAATAGGTATCATGAAAGAAAATGATTGATAAAAGTTGAGTTTGATGTGAATATTCTGACTCGCCTTCACAGCAAGGTCAGAAATGATTGGGCTGACCTTACTAGTCTTTCTTACCTTCTTGGGTCGGGTACGATTGGGGTGACATTATGGTCTTTTTTTTTCTTACCTTCGCACCAGGGGTCACGTGTGATTGGGGTTGACCTTATGGTCTCACTGGTAGTGCCCTGAGGGGTAATGATAAGTAACACGACAGTTGCTGACAGTAATGACCTTTTTTGACAATAGGCGGCATAACTGACCTTTATGACAGGGTTTGTGGCAGTGTCGACCTCGCCAGCCTGGTGTACAAGTGCAGGCGCCGCTGACGGGGTCGCATTGACCACCGTGCTGACAGTGGCACTCCAACACGCATCCTGGACCGTACATACCCGCCTTGCACCCTGCCGCCACCAACAGGCGAGTAGAACAAAATGCTCAGGTTAAAGTTGCAGTGGTAAAGCTCAGTTACAGTGAGTTATTAGATTACTTAATGGAAAACTAGAGAAGTGATGAAGGGTAAATGACTGACCGTTCTCACAGTACATGCCGGAGAAGCCTGGTGGGCATAGGCAAAGACCCGTGTCATGCTGACACTTGGCGTCGTGCTGACACAGGCAGGTGTGCTGACATCCGTTGCCGTAGGTGCCCTGGGGACACCTGTCCTGGCAGGTAGCGCCGGTGTAGCCCGCGGGACACACGCAAGCCCCCGAGACCCGGTCGCAGGTCCCACCGTTGTGGCACAGACACACGTGTTGACAGTCGTTGCCCCAGCGATCATCTGGGCAGGCTGGCGGGGAAAGAGAATAGCACCTCATCCAACCCTTCTGTGCATACGACGACGGTACGACTCAACCTCCCTGAACACGACGGTACCACACGACCCTTTGAAGCCGACGTGACTGGCTTGAACACGACGGTACGACCCTTGAACGCGACGGTTCATGGCCATCGCACCGTCGTGTTCAGTGACCGTACCGTCGTGCTGAGGGGAGGTACCCTCCTACGCAACAGGATATAGTCCACAAATATTAACTCGAACATCAAAGACGAGTACTAAAGTACCCAAGAAGACCCCCGTGGGAGTGGTCATCCGGGGGAGGTACTCACTCTTGGAGCAATTTCGACCATGCTTGCCCGGGGGACAGATGCAGGCTCCCGTGGTGGGGTCGCAGGCGGCACCAGCACCACAGGCGCAGTGATGGCGGCATTCAGGCCCCCAGAACCCGTCTGGACACGGCCGCGAGCAGAAGGTACCGCGCCAGCCTGCGTGGGGTAAACCATGAGGACGTCATCAGTGAAACATATCCCAAGCAGCAACAGTCATCACTTAAACCATGAGTGTGAGTGAACGAGTCTCCCCCTTCGTCACTGTATGAATCCCCCCCCAGAAGAAAATTAGTCGAAATTCTAATAGCTGAAAGTTCATGTCTGATCAATGGTGGTTGTAATGGTGTGTTGTGCTTACCCGGCTGGCACATACAAGCGCCGGAGATGTGGTCACACTTCGCACCGTTGGCGCAGCTGCAGTTCATAGCACATCCGGCGCCGTACGTGCCATGCTCACAAGCTGTGGACACAAACATCACGGTTATGAAGCGCAGGAAGAACATGATGCATCACCCTCACGATAACTGTTCGAATGAGGAGTTAACGTCAAGATTTCTTTATCTTTTTTTTTTTTTTACGCCATGATTATCACCGCTGAAGAGAGATTAGGCTCTGATCCCCTAGCAGGAAACCTCATTAGAGGCCAGTAGATCTTGTATTACGATTATATACTCTGTAAGGTATGCTTACAGTATCAATTACAACAGGATGTCTGGGGATCGTTACAGGGGAATGTCTGGGGATCTATTACAGGGGGGTTAGGTCTGTGGGTACTTACGCAGCTTGCACTGGGGTCCTCTCCAGCCCGGAGCGCATGCGCATTCCCCAGTGACGCGGTCGCACCCTCCACTGTTCTCACAGTGGCACATGTGTATACAGTCGGGACCGTAGCGACCCAAGGGGCATGGCTGGCCGCAGTTAGGTCCCGTGAAACCTGGCGAACACTCGCACCTGCGCATGAGACAACCCAGGGTAGAGGCTCGGTATATGTATATATTATAGAAAGTCTTCATAAAATAGCGGTACTTCACCGATTATCATCAACATTAATCCTTCGCAACAGCTAATGAGTACAGATTGCAGCGAGGTACAAAGAGAGCCAATCCTCTTAACTCGGCCAGTGCTCTCTCCTGTTCTCTCCAGTACTCACCTGCCTGCCCCAGTACTCACCTTCCCGCCCAGGTGCTCACCTGTTCGCCCCAGCACTCACCTACCAACGCCAGGAACTTTTCTCCTGCCCTGTAAGCCCACTTACCAGGCCTTTTCCCCACCTGGCGGACAACTCGCAGACCTCGTAACCATCTGGAGGGACTGGTTACCGACCAGAAAGCCAACACTAGCCATATCTCTTGATACTCACGTGGCAGGTCCGGCATTCATCGGCAGGTGTCGGGTGGCCATATAACAGCTTAAATGCTTTTGTGACCAGACCCATCCCTAGGAGCCCAGTGGTCACTGTCGCTGGAGGTAAGGACTCACCTGCCGGTGACGTGGTGGCAGGAGGCACCGTTGAGGCAATTGCAGGTCTCGACGCAGTCCTTGCCGAACCTGCTGGATGGACAGCGAGACTCGCACACGGGGCCCTGGGGAGAACACAACACATACGTCATGTACCAGCTATGCTAGCTGCTGTACAGGCTGTATTATGTCTGTACCACCACCCGCTGTACTATGGTGGTACACTAGAGGGTCATTGGTACCACAGATGTTTTACACACATACAGATACTCGAGAGAAACAGCATGAGAAGGAAAGAGATTGGGTGCTTTAGTCACTCACGACGAATCCTGGCAGACAGTGGCACTCTCCGGTGACGTGGTCACAAGAGCCACCATTCTGGCACTCACACTGTTGCTGGCAGCTCTGGCCCCACCGACCCTCAGGACAATCTGGTGATGGAAGGACGTCCTGATTTATCTAATTATCAAGAACAGTGTGTGTTTACTTTCTGAACCATTTTTGATTCGCCTCTATTCGTTTTCTACTTGATTACTTCAGGTGCAACTCCGTGGGAGATATGAATGCGAATTATTTAAGGAGTGGATGTGATAAATGTTATATTTATCGTATTTTTTGAGGGATAAAGATGGAGATGATGGTACTCACGTTGGAGGCAGTTGGACCCGTGGGTTCCCGAGGGACACAGGCATACGCCAGTGGCGGGGTCACACGGCCGAAGTCCACAAATGCACGTCTTCATACACCCGGGTCCATAGTGGCCAGTCTCGCACTCTGCCGGGCACGACACATACACACATAGTCGCACTCCACTACCCAATAGCATCATGCACGCGAGTGTGACACACTCTCTCTCTTATATCACTGTACGTAAGACGGTGTGTATGATATGCATCGTGAAACGTACCCTGCCGAAGAAAGGGGGCGCTTATTTACCTGTTTCACAGTTGGGTCCTGTGAATCCCGGAGGGCAGTCTTGGACACAGGCGCCCGTGGAGGGGTGACAGGTGGCACCGGCAGCACACTGGCATTCATGGAGGCAGCCGGCACCCCAGCGACCAGCGAGACACTCTTGGGAACAGTCCTCGCCCACGTAGCCTGGTTTACACTCGCACACTCCAGTCTGTGGATGTGGTCATGTGTTGGATGAGAACAAGGCCCTCTTGTCTAATATGAATTAGAACAAGTTTTTATACCTTGGGGAAAATTATTGGCGTAAAGTATTTCAGAAATAGGTTAAACGTGTACACTGTACGTGTAGTACAGTCGTGTACGTAGTACATGGTGTACATTCGGGTACGTGTGTGAATGTAGCGATACCTGACTACTGGTGTGAGACTCGTACCTCAGCGTGGCACCTGGCTGTGGTGCTGGCCTGACACTGGCACTGGTGGCGACAATTGGCACCCCAGGTGAGGGAGGGGCACGGCATGTTGCACTTGGGCCCGAAGCGTCCTGGGTCGCACTCGCAGAAGCCGAAGATCCTGTTGCATCGCATGTTGGGGCATATCACAGGGCAACGCCTCTCGCATTCCTCCCCGTAGTAACCTGCCAATATCGTCATCTTAGTATCCTGCCAACATTGCCAGCCCTTCTCTGCCACCATCATTATAACTGTTGTCAGGACCGACAGTCGAAAGGGCGGGCCCTCGATAGACAAGACAGTGGCCCGGGCCAGTTGATGCCATTTAGAAAGCTGCTATGACCACAGCAGTGTATAAAGATGTATGAAATCACTCTACTGTAGTTGCGGGACAGATTACTTTAATCTGTGCCATATCAGTGTGAAGAATATTCTTTTATCTATTTTGCGGCACAGATACGGCCTTGTGGATGCAGTAAAGTGTCAATCCACAGCCCATGAATGATAAGTAAAATACCATTAGGTCGAAAATGATACTAAGTTCGGATGCTCATCAAAAGCCTTAAGAATCACTCACCGACGGGGCATCCATCTTCACACAAGTCCCCGGCCACACCGGGAGGACACGTGCAGTTGCCAGACACGGGGTCGCACGTGCCACCGTTCTCGCATCGACACACCTGTAACAGAGATGGACCAGTACAGGGACAGTAACATGAACAGTATAGAAGTACCATGGCCAGTACAGGGACAGTAACATAGCCAGTATAGAAGTACCATGGTCAGTACAGGGAGAGTAACGTGGCGATGTGCTGAGACAAGAGTGTAGGACACTCACCTGGTTACAGCCACGGCCGTAGGATCCAGGGGAGCAGGGGAGGGCGCAGGTAGGGCCGCTCTTGCCCGGGGGACAGAGGCAGCCGGACGCGTCACACTCGCCCGGACAGTCCTCACAGGTGAGCGTGCAGTTCGGCCCGAAGTGCCCCGGCACACAGCCTAGGAGGAGGAGTTGACATCCATTATGGGGACGTGTGTCACGCCTGGTATCACCATCCACCCACCCTCCTCCAGTACGATCGACGTATTCCCCAAGGACGAAGGAATGTCCCGTACATACACAACAAAATTTAATCCTCAAAACTCCATCAGATGTATTATGTACATTGTAGAAGGCATTGGAGCTGAACAACATCATCTGATGCATGATGAAGAACGTCATACACTCGTAAGAACTTGTGTGACACAAGGAAGACGTTAACAAAACAGTGAAATAACTTACAGTTGAGTGGCATTCCAGCTGACTGGTGGACGCTTCCTGAACTACAAGATTATAGATGAAACAACAGATGGATTATAGGAAGAGAGACAGTCCGGGGTTAGAGAGACGACCGGGACAGATAAGGCCGCACCAGGCACAGTCATCTGGTACCATAAAAAGCATCGTATAGGGTCCACGTGATTGGAAGCACGATTAAGACTTCTTTATGTAATGGGAACACATAGGGTACATCTTGAGGGCTAACACCATGAAGGAGACTTACTGGAGAGTACCATAAGACTCAAGAGAACAGTCTCATAACTACATATGGGGGAAGAGGATAATATGGAGCATGACGTATTATGATGCCTAAATGAGAGAGAGACAGACAGACAGATAGAGGCTCGTTTAGGAATGGACCCCCATAAGTTGCAGAGTTAGGATGCCGTCACAACAGACCATGTAGTGTGTGATCAAGGAGCGTCGCACCACAGGGCCAGAAGGGAGCATGTATACAGACGTAGTTGTGTTGCGATACAGCGCGTCTGGTGGACACCAGGCGGAGATAACATCACAGATTAAGGACAAAGCAGGAGTGAGGTAACAGCCTGCCATGAAAGTACGCCAGAACGTGCTTTAAAGAAGACGTTAACAGGATGAACCCTTGGGATACAGACAGCATAAAAGAACAGCATATTTAGCGTAGACTTCCACCATAAGAAGGGAGGAAAAGAGTGCCGTATGTGGAGACAGCATTAACACGGAGGAGGAAGCAGCAGGAAGGTTATGACAGCATAAGAATGCTACCATTGTGTAATTGAAGGACGAAGGTTAATGGGGCTACGTAATGATAGGGACGTTCGTAAACACGACGGTACGAACCCTTAGGTATGATGTCGTGATTATCAGTGTTTCAGTGGGTCGTACCGTCGTGCTCGAGGGTCGTACCGTCGTGCTCGAGGGTCGTACCGTCGTGCTCGAGGGTCGTACCGTCGTGCTCGAGGGTCGTAACGTCGTGCTCGAGGGTCGTACCATCGTGCTCAGGGGATTGAAGGTGGAGGATAATGATCAAGCAAAATATGGCAGGACTTACGCGTGTGTATTTTGGTGAACCTGGCGTACTCTGCGTAGGTGACTTCGCCCTTGAGGCCACGGTTAGAGGACGAGGTGTCCTCCAGCACGGTGGAGTCGTCCTCCAGAACCGTCATAAGGTCAAGGTCAGCAGCAGCACCACCACCATTCTGTGACCCTGTGTAGTCGTAACTCACCACTGTAAGGCAGGGATGACAAATGAGCGTTGTGATGCGTGTCATACCAGGAAATTAATGGATTCGACGAGCCATTAGCTTAATGGAGGTCCTGACCATTAGTTTAATGAGGGGTTTAATCATCAATATAATGTGGAGGTTAATCATTAACTTAGTGGAAGTCTTGGACTTAAGTTTTTTAATGGAGGTCTTGCTCATTAGTGCAATAGATGACTTGATCATTCGGTAATGGAAGGGTTTAGTCATAAGGTTAATGGGAAGTTTAATCACTGGTTTGGTGGAGGATCCTGTTGGGATTAGATCGGTTAATAACAGTAGTAAGTGGATTCTCTATCAGCTCAAGACTCTTGCGTGCACTTGAAGACGTCACTGGAGTGGCTGACGTCGAGTGGAAACACCTGTTGATCACCTTTCAACCAGTGTGCGTGTGTAAATATTTATATATACTTTTTGAATCAACCTCCAGAAAAAGGAAGCTGATGTGGTCGCATTCTTCAACCCATTCACTCGCTAAACCTGGTAAAGAAGTTTACACCAATGATAATATGGTTCGTTCAGGAACTTTCGATCAGTAAGGTTGACTTGGATCATTCATTTACCTCCTTTGACCTGTGTGTAAACTTCGTGGTCAAAGGGCTGGGTGGGTGAAGTTGAATGGAAACATTGAGGAAATGAACTTTGAGTTACAGTGACGAGTGTCTCGAGTTTATAGTTTCTTAAAACAGTCCAGTTGCCTCGCTTTATCTTTCTTTTTTTCTTTAGAAATCATGAAGAATTTTGGACAAGGTGAAAAGAATAAGCCATTGCTGACTTGAGGACCAGTTGAAGTATGTAAGAGTGGTTGATTAACTGGTTGATTACCCGAGTTTCAAGTCTACCAACTACCAGGGTCATTAAGACCATCAACGTCAAGTTATGATCACCAACAGAAAACTCTTGAACACCTCTTCAGGTGTTGAGGATGAGTCAAAAGACCACATACACCCTCACTATCCATATGACCTTTGCTATGGACGAGGTGGTAACTGTACTGTTTGAGACAACGTGCCTAAGGACTTACTGTCACAGTGGGTGCGGTCGACGAGGACATAACCCCTGCGGCAGGAGCAGACGAAGGAACCCTGGGTGTTGTGGCACTCGTGCTCACACCCTCCGTTCTCCAGCTGGCACTCGTCCACATCTGAGGTGATCAGGTCATTAGTAGAGTAATGGGTACACACCCCCCTGGTGCATTGTATTCATGTATGTCAGTTTGAGAAACACACACTTGCAGGAGGAGGAGAGTGAAGACAATGATGAGGAGGAAGAGCCCAAGGCTTCAAGATGATACCATAAGTGGAGGTTGAGGAGGAACTTACCATCACAGTTGAAGGAGTTGGCACTCAAGGTGTGGCCTTGGGTGCAGGTACAGGCGTAGCTGCCGGGGGTGTTAATGCACTCCTGTTGGCACCGATGGGTCCCCGTCTCGCACTCGTCCTCATCCTGCAGGTACAAACACAAGACAGGCGGTAAACACAGACGAATAAGGGACGCAGGGCATCGTACTCCGTCTTTTCCGGCTCTGGACATGGAATATCTAGGAACCACAGACTGTGAACATTGAAGCTGTGTTCAGGAGTTACCCCTGTTATCTACCACAAGTGACCGAGAGAGAAGAAAGAGCTGTTGGATGATACGTTGCTTTATCAATACACCCACCACTCACCTGCCGTGAGCTGAGATGCACCTGAGAGGTCCCAGCACTCACCTAGGAGGTAGCAGGACTCACCTGGCAGGTGCGACGGTCTGGCTGAAGGAGGTACCCTGCGTGACACGTACAGACGGGTCCGCCAGGGCCGTGGTGGCACATATGTTGGCAGCCACCGTTGTTCTCCAGGCAGGAGTTGATCACCTCCATGTCGATCACTGTGGGCAGAGGAGGGCAGGTCATGCAGGCGCACACAGGGAGTGAGTGAGGGAAAGATATCAAACTCAGATATTCTGGTCAGGCGATGTACACTTTGGCTTTTAGTCTATGGATAACTGATGAAGTATAACTTTCGTGTTTGGCGTTACAGTACTGCACTACTCTTTGTAACAGGTGCCTAGCTGGCTGTCCGCGTTACAGAGACCCCACTAACCTGGACTACTTATGTAACAGGGACTGTTTTCAGTATCTACCTGATAGCCCGAATTACAGAGGCCAATAACATGGACTATTTGCTGTAACAGTTCTTGCCGATGACCATCCGATAGCCCGCGTTACAGGGGTCGGTAGCCTGAATTACTTACTGTAACAAGACTTGTGGTCGGTGCCCAGTTGGTAGCCTTCGTTGCACAGACACCTGTAGGAACCCCAGGTGTTGCGGCACTGTTGGCTGCAGGTGTCTGGAATCTGGCACTCGTCCTTGTCCACGCAGGAGACCTGGTCGTCGGCCAGGGTAAAGCCTCGGCGGCAGGAACAGCGGACCTGGTCGTTTTCGACCTGGCATCGATCATGGCATCCGCCATTGTCCACAGAACAAGGGTCGATCGGTTCACACACTCGACCGTCACGTCTCAGTCGGTAACTGTAGAAGCACAACAGGTGTTCAGGCGATCAGAGGAGGAAGGTAGATTTCGGGAGAGAATTGTATGAAATGGTCGATGAGAGATGCAGTTGTTCTGGGTAGGAGAAGGTCTGAAAAGTTGGAAGATCTAGAGAAGACCAAACTGTGTAATGTATGAGAAAGAAATACTACTTGGGAAGGGAAGAAAAGTAGCTTTGTGAGATTGGTATAATTTTGGAAATCGTAAGTTTTCAGTGGAGAGTTTATGGATTAGAAATATATTTGTGAAGATATTGAGGGAGTGCATGAGCACAGTTTGTGGGAGGGAAGGTCCATGGAAGAACATATACTGGTATTATTTGATAAGAGTTCATTTTACTTTGAGATTATTAAAGCTTTTACAAGTCTTATACAGTTTCCTACTTAGTCTAGATTGACTCCTTGGAGTAGGAACAAACATTTTTGCTCGATCAATCAGTATCACCACGGATGATGGCACCGACTTAGGAACAGAGTTGCCTTGTCTGAACATCGGACATACAGGTCCAAAACCAAGTTTGGTTCGTGATGTTGCGTTGAAATCTCCTCCATGTGTTTGTGTGACTCCTTGGGTAGCCGAGAATTCCACTATAGGTCTTATGTGTTTGTTGGTCACTTCCACCACACTCATAGTGTCTGGTTGGCCACCTGCACCACATCCAACTCGTCTCGCTAGTCCATTCCATCCACTGTCTCCGTTTGGTTGGCTCTCACATGTGTGTCTGTCTGTCTCTCAAGGCCCTGCACCTTCTTCTTGACTTCCTGCCGCTTCCTCATGTACATTTCCCAATCACTCGCATTACATCCCTGTAGGTAACTCTCTTCCCTTTCATCAGCAACTTAACTTCCTCATCCAACCCACTCACTTCCCTATCTCGCATGACCCTTTCCCACCTTCCGAATGCTACATGCAACTCCTGCTCACGTAAGCACCGCTTCCTAAAATACCTCCCGTTCACCACTTACTCCTCCTAGTTTAGTTTACTCTCGCCTTTTGCAGTTCTTCTCTCGATGTCTCCCGTATTTCCTCACACAAGCCGCTTTCCTAAGCTCGCTCACTTTCACCATACTCTCCTTACCCCATATGAATTACTCTCTTCCGAAAGGCTCTTCAAATGTTCGCCCCTTTTATGGAGGAGTTGTCAAATGTACAGTGGTTATTTAACCGTTTGAGTGCGACGGTAATAGCCCTTGGGTATGATAGCTTGGCTTATGACTTTAACCTTTATGGGTCAGGTCAACGCTCCAAGTCATTGAGCTCAAAGGTCGTAGCGTCGTGCTCAAGGGTTGAGTGATTAGATTAGACTAAGGGTGCGTGGGTCTCCAACAAGGTATTTGCTTCAACTAGAGAGGGCAATGTGATGCGCTACTTGTTACCTCTGTCTGATCGAGTTCCCAAGTCAGCCTGACTGTGTCATATTAAAGAAAACTTAAATTCCTATAAACACATAGGTCTTGTCATTGCGTTATATACGTTACTAACGGTAGCATATTTATATTATACTTCAGCACTCGTTTTAATGATTAGCTAAAAGGTTTACTAGTAACCTTGCTATAACAACCAAAGGGGTTGGTAAACGCATCACAAAGCCCAGAGAGTTGCAAACAGTTGTCATGTGATCTTTTAAGAATCATCCTAAGCAAGATAGACATCGAAAACCTAACCTAACCTAACCCACCAACTCGTCTGGTATCTTACCTGTTCCTTGATAATCATAGACTGATCAACTCGTTACATGACCATCTCTCGCGAGGTATTTGAAGATATGTAAGCAAGTGCCTTACATCATTGACTAACCTGGTAGTACCATCATATCAACAAGCGTTTAACACATGCTGGGTTACGTCATCCACGAAGGTGAGGTAGGGAGATAGCATAGATATAACACTTGACGAAGGTGCATATATACCCACCCTGGACGGCAGTAGCAGACGATCCTGCCGGAGTCGTCATCGCAGAAGTGGTCACAACCACCGTTCCTCACACCGCAGGTCGCCTCTCCTGTAACACACACACATACACAGATCACACGGGGCATTAGGCATGTTTACGTACGAGAGGTGGAGCGGTTATCGGTCTGTGATGGGCAAGCGAGTACAGCTTTTTGTAGTAAGGGTTGTTACGTTCATCCCCAGTCCTGCGTACATCCCATCCAGTAAGGAGTGTGCGAAGTCTGAGTAGAGAACCCAAATTTCTGAGGTAAGGAAGGGACTTAAAGCTGGACTTTAGGTGGAGATGAGGAGCGTCAGATAAGGGATGGGAGGAGCTCAGAGTGACAGAGGTAGAGGGGTAAGGGAAAGTAAGAAAAAGGAAAGGTTGAATAATACCAGGAGATAGAAATACGTGGTTCGTTGGGTTATTCTGAACAAGATCATGTGATCTTGAGTAGCAGTTGAGGTTCCAATGTCCCTACCACTCAGCCTTCCGTGTCTTTACGTAACCCTTTTGATACAACTATTAATCAAGAATTTAAATTTCTCATCTGAGTATATTCCTTCAGGTAAATGTAAGGTCGTCACTAGGATGTCCTCTATCTGTGGTGGTCGCCAACAGGATTGTTTCCTTGCTGTAGTAGTCGTCAGAAAGGTGTATCCCCCTCCGCCTGGGAGGCCTCACCCAGCCTCACCTATGCAGGTGTGTCGGTCCGGCAGGAGGCGGTGGCTGGCTGCACAGCCACACTGGTAGGAACCCTCAGTATTGATGCACTTATGGGAGCAGCCGCCGTTGTCATACTCACACTCGTTCACATCTGCCAGGATAAAAAGAGGAACGGTGTTGCTGTCGTGGACATGTGATTCAGCATCCAGAGGAGTAAGAAGCCTTGCTGGTGTAGGAACGAGCAGTGCTGTTGTAGGAACGAATAGTGCTGTTGTAGGAACGAATAGTGCTGTTGTGTTAATGAGGAGTGTGTTGTTGTGGGAGTGAGCAGTGCTGCTGTTGTTGGAGGAGTGAGCAGTGCTGTTGTTGTTGTAGGAATGAGCAGTGCTGTTGTTGTTGGAGGAGTGAGCAGTGCTGCTGTTGTGGGAGTGAGCAGTGCTGCTGTTGTAGGAGTGAGCAGTGCTGTTGTTTGAGGAGTAAGCACTGCTGTTGTTGGAGGAGTGAGCAGTGCTGTTGTTGGAGGAGTGAGCAGTGCTGTTGTTGTTGGAGTAAGCAGTGCTGTTGTTGGAGGAGTGAGCAGTGCTGTTGTTGTAGGGACACAGTGCAACTATCCACAGAACATTAGTGGGACACACGCATATACGGAAGTTTAAAACGTATGTTTGATAGGAAGGAGAGTTCAAGAGATGAGGGACCCCACGAGTGTACAATTCCTTCCCCCTACTGGACAAATAAGGTATTACACAAACACACACACACACTGTAAGATAGCAGCTTTAAATAGCAGAGGAACCATCGCTAGATGGTAGTTGAGAGAGGCGAAAGATTCCCTCCCTCTGCCTCTCTCTCTCTCTCTCTCTCTCTCTCTCTCTCTCTCTCTCTCTCTCTCTCTCTCTCTCTCTCTTCAGGCAAGGCGCACTATCTTGCCACCGAATAGTCAGGCAGCGCTGAGATAGCACGGGCGACGTAACAGCAACAGGTGATATGAGAAAGAAAGCAGGTTAACTTACCGTGACAGGAGCGGTTGTTGGCGGCGAGGCGGTACCCAGATGAGCAACAGCAGCTGAAGGAACCAACGGTGTTCATGCACGTCTGGTCACAACCCCCGTTGTTCTGCTTACACTCGTCCCGATCTGACAACGCAACCGTGACACCAAGGTACTTACTTAGTCATGACTTAAACATATCTAGAGATAAGTTAATGAAGAAGCACACCAGGTAAATGTGTGTGTGTGTGTGTCTGTCTGTGTGTGTGGGCATACACGTACACATGGGTTTTGAAAAGGCTTTCATGTTTTTTTTTTCTATCTTCACTTGGCATCCCCCGCTACACCCTCACACACCCTCTTCAGCTACACGACAGACAAACACTTGGAACACCTCAGGCGTCGCTCCTTCCTCACGACGAATGCTCTAGGGAATACGTGAGGTAAGAGGGAGGGAGGATGGCGATTTGGAGAGAGAGAGAGAGAGAGAGAGAGAGAGAGAGAGAGAGAGAGTTTGTGTATTACAGATGCCCGGCTCGTCCTTCTACCACGGCAGGAACAGTGGGTCGAGGAGGCTAGGCAGGCAGGCTAGCAGGGTAGGCTGGTAGGTAGATAGACAGAGGGACGAGGGAGTACGTAGGGCTGTAACTAGTGGCATGTGGTGGTGGTGGGGTGAGGAGGTGGTGTAGTAGCGTCGTTCCGTGAAAGTGTCTTCTTTTACTCTCAACCTCTCGAGCGTTCGGCTGGCGTCCCAACAAACGAGCGACCACAAATACCAGCCTTTAAAAAAAAACACGAGATTTACAACAAAAAATAGAATCGCAGAAATCGCCAATAATCTCCTCCTTTTGTGCACTTCTTGAGCGATACCCATTCCGCATCGTCCAGCCAGTATCGTTATATTCACGAAGGACGTAGATTAATTGATGGCCAAGATGATAGTCAACTCGTGTTAGATTAGAATTGTACTATTACGGTGTGATTTTCCCCGCTTCAGGGAAAGCCTCAAGAGTTCCTACTGACGCCCCCAATATAAATGGAAGCGAGTCAAGGGGTCAGAGCTACAAGGGGAAGAGAACAGTCGTATAAACACGAACTTCAACAACACAGATAAGAGATTATGTATCTTTTTGTTATCTCTTAATCCTAGATTACTGGCGGGACTTTATGTGCATACACTCCGATCCTTCGGGAAGCGATTGGGGAACACGTGATGTCTTTTTCTGTTTACCAAGGGCGCGAATTTCGTGATAATTGTTTAGAGACGATCTCGACCCCACCAACACGGCCCTGTATACTGGGGACAGACACGCACGCTGTGCCCTATAACTGAAGCCGTAGCGCGCGGGTCGTGGGAAATGTGGTCAGTGTGTGTGGGTGTGTGTGTGTGTGTCCTGCTAGGGGCTGTGATAACGACCCTTGAAGGGGTAGGGGGTCTTCGTTAGGACGGCCCTCACCTAGGACATGCCTCGCCACGCCTCCGCCCCAGGGTGTCCAGCCCCCTCCCCTCATTAAAGACGTGGTCAAAAAGCTCCTCTCTCTCCCCTTCCCTTCCCCCGAGTCAAGTGCCTCTCATGCCGTCCCCCCCACAGCGCCACATTCGACAACTTGTCCTTCCCGTCGGACACCAATTTTTTTTTCCCTCCCTTTTTACTGGATGGTCACAGGAGGGACGAGAGAGAGAGAGAGAGAGAGAGAGAGAGAGAGAGAGAGAGAGAGAGAGAGAGAGAGAGAGAGAGAGAGAGAGAGAATGTTTCCCGCCTGACGAATTGGGTTTCGTTCCGGGAATCACAGTGGACTCGCTGATGAACGATGTCTGGCCTCGAGTATTCTCGATTGAGGTTGTCAAGTTTGTGCGGATATTCAGAGTCTGTAAACCACAATGTATTGGAAAGTTTGCGACGATATTCACATTTCCATAAACTACGATGTAAGACTTGCCATCACTTGTAGGGCCTTAGGATTTTTGCCAGTGTCGCTGTGGTAAATCGATGTGGTACACATGACATGGGCTGGTCACTTACTGAAACGAGTCTTCATACCGGACAAGACCTCACAGTTACTCAGCGCACTTGAGTGGAGAGAGTTAGACAAACGGTATGAGGTACGAGGCGAGTTGTGCAGAGGTGGACTGAGGTCCCCATCTGCTCACACACACACACACACACACACACACACACACACACTGTAGATGGATGGGGTCCTCGTGAACATAAGTATCAGAGCAACAAAGTGCCATAATCCATGTTGCTCATTACCGCACCAGAGGCCACCAGGATACCTATGGCTACTGGTACATAGCTCCTTTTTTTTTTCCACCCTACCACTCCCTACCTGGACCACTGACCAGCACTCCAAACACGCACACCCCATCCCTCCCCCAAAAAAGGCTAGAGGTAAACAGATGTCCCAGTGCTTCGAGCTGTAAGAACTCGGTCATGTTTGGAGAACCAACAATGAGAGGACGGGGAACAGTGGGCGGCAGTGTTTTCTTAGGCTCCACACACTCACTTATGGTAATCACACGAGCCCGTATTTATCCCAGGGATCACCGTGTCCACTGGTGGTGAAGGTACCGACACGACGCTAGATGTCAGGCATGGAGTGGGTAGCCAATATGTATATATATATTTTTTGGGGCATGTTACGAGTCTTCTTGAATGGTCGTCGGGCACTGGAAGCCAATATTCCAGCAGCTTCCAACACACACACACACACACACACACGCACACACACACACACACACACACACTTCCAGAGTGACCACGGTACCAATATCAATTATTCAGTCGGTAAATATCATCTCTGTTCGAGATTGCCGGGGATATATGAACGAAGAGGAGGTAACAAGGTAGCGAGTTTACTTCCAAGAAATAGATATCGTCCTTTACCCTCCTTCATGAAAGTGTTTGGGATTGGGAACCTCAGCTCTGCCAATATGATCTGACCCATCTGGAACAAGGAGGCCACATAACGTAAAACATTTAACCCGCGCCTTCGTGTATTGAACCAACCGAAGCCTTCGTGTGTTGAGCCAACCCGAGCCTTTGTGTATTGAACCAACCCGCGCCTTCGTGTGTTGAACAAACCCACGCCTTCGTGTATTGGACCAACCCGCGCATTCGTGTATTGGACCAACCAGCGCATTCGTGCATTGGACCAACCCGCGCCTTCGTGTATTGGACCAACCCGCGCCTTCGTGTACTGGACCAACCCGCGCATTCGTGTATTGGACCAGTCGCTTATTCATCAACCAACGAAATCTGAACTCTTGTATAATTACCATATTGTGTTATAGCAATTATCCGGCATCGTATGTAATACAGGCTCATTATGAAGTACTAATTGTTTGTGTATATCCGACTAACGATCATTACAGAGGGCTACCGGGTTCGCATTTTCTAACCTGTTGGCGATGGTCTTCACGGTGGTGCGTGGCTGGAGTTGTAAACTCCTGCTGGTCAGCTAGGCTAGGGGCCTGGGATCCTAGCTCTTCATATGTATACCAACAAAAGGCGAGTCTACATACTCTTCGTCCATTCCATGTGAGAACATAATTAAAGACATCTATTATAGCTATATTAAGATCTCTGTTACATCATCTTGGTTCATTGTACTGCTACTGGGTTATCGTGGATTGGCTTGACGCACGAGCATTGTGTGGTGAAAGACAGACGTATCACAGATCTGCGTGCCAAAATGATTGGCATGTGATGCGCGCTGAAGCTTTTAGCTGTATGGCAGAGCAGTATACATGGAGTATACAAAAGCAATTTCGTTTTCTGTCATCATAAGAATATTCATGTATATTATACACGGATCCCATATGTAATTATTCTACGCTGGAAACGTGTGTATATATATATATATATATATATATATATATATATATATATATATATATATATATATATATATATATATACCATTTGGATGTACTAACATCAAATATTAATCTATGCCTCTATATATCAAATAGCCAAGTATGATATTGCATTTGTTCGTTTGGTAATTATGCATGCGTCGAATATTAATGTAATCTGTAGGTAGTGCGTGGATGTAAGCATTTTGATAAATTACATGCATACCAAAGCAGAGGATTGCTTGCCCAAAAAGAATTGATATGGTTACACAGCTAGAGGATAAAGATAACTAGTTTAGCGGTAATGCTGTAAATGTTAGCCTATGTGAGCCCAGGATATTAAGATTATTTACCGAATCGCTTGAACAGTTTTCTCGTCATTTTAACGTTTATAATTGTATTTATCATTCATGACAGTTTTTTTTTTCATATATGAAATGAACTTTTGGACGTAGGAGTCAACTGTTGCGTGTGTGTGTGTGTGTGTGTGTGTGTGTGTGGGTTATAACAAGAGAGAGACTTGCACTCATGGGTGCCTCACCCTTATCTCTGCCCTTGATTTACATAGTTCATTTAAACTTTCCAGTGTCGGTCTTTGATTTACATAGTTCATCAAGACTTTCCATTGTTCGTAGCATGTACTTGGTCTTGGCTTAGCTTGTCTTACGAGGCCAAAACTCTACAGTAGAGGAAAAGCTTCCTGACTTTCCCTCCTACACTCCTTTAGCTTCACCTCCAGTCGTGCCCTCTCGTCCAGGACCGTCTTCTTTCAATTTCCAAGAGATTTTTCCACGTTAATCAAAGTCTTTATGGCCTTTAAAATGAGTTTGTATTCGCTGGTTTTCATTTTTTTTTTTCTGCCAGGCAAAGATCATAAACCCTGAAGCAGACTGTACTGGCAGTCTCGCCTCCTCCTCCTACCTTACGATGGACACTCCTACAGCGCCTGCGTCACCGGGTCACCCTGCATGACCTCAAGGGCACCTTGGATATATCTGCAATAGACACAAAGGTCCCGAGTGGTGCCACAACTGCCGGTCATAAATCTTTGAGTAGATGGGCAACCGACCTCAGAAATGGTCTTATGGCACCACTAGACATTCGCCATATTTGCCATACCCCACTGAAGAAAAATGAAGCTGTCAGAGCTTGTGATAACCATGGGTCTGTTGTCCCCAGCATTGAATTCCCTTCTTTGGTTGTATTTGAGAACAGGTCTCGCCTCAGGAACTCGAGGACCCTAAGTCGATCCACTGGCCTCCTCGTGGCAGGGTCTGGTAACTCTGAGGGACCATTAACCTTCAGAGGCTAACAGTGGTCGCGCACACACACACACACACACACACACACACACACACACACACACACCAGGCTTAATGACCCTGGCAGGTGATAGGCCCAAGTCTCAGCTGTTAGTTAGGAACTCGGATGAGTTAGCTAAGCTATATTTTCCCTCTATGTCATCTCCTGCAACCTCACCCCCATAATGCTGGTGCAGGGTAACGTTGTGCAAGTTGTCACATTAATACTCATGATTCGTTTCTGACCGTAGCAGTGTTCAATGTCTGAGTGTGTGTGTCTGTGTCGACCTCGTGTGTAAAAGTGGTTAGGTCTTAATAATAACTGATATAGAATACACGTGCGTGTCCACACGACCTCAGGTATACTGGGAGAAGAATGGGCTCGGCCTTTGCTGCTTTGCCTTGTGGGCTGTGGATCGTGTGATGTTAGAAAATGATATTGTAATGAAATCATACGTGTGTGTGTTTGTGTGTGTGTAAGTATGTAGAGAGATGTAGATAGGTAGGTAGGTAGATAGGGAGAGAGAGAGAGAGAGAGAGATGATAGGCTACAAGAATACTCTGCAAGAGGCAACACACTTGGTCCCCCTCTCTGAGATAGAAGCAAGCACCACAGACTGGCTTGTGTTAGCTTAGGGCAAATATTAGATCATATCCACCTGCAGCAAACACACACACACACACGAGACAGATGCGGACACTGGCTGGAGACAGACACAACACAAATGTTTTCATTGGTAGGGGACGGACATGAGACGGTTATACTCATCCCACAGACGGAAACAAAAAGACAGATGTACACTATACACTGACAACAGACACAGGTGCACAGGTGATGAACGAGACAGGTGAACTCACCATACTGACAGCGAGAGCCGTAGAAGCCCCCTGGACAGATGCAGCGGTTGTAGACACATCTGCCGCCGTTGTAGCATATGATCCTTCCGCATACACCTGTAACAAGACACGTGATCAGCGAGACCTGTGCCTACGCGACCTCGAGAACACATATGTCCTCGCTGGTTCCTCCTCCTCCTGGATCCCTCACTGCACTTGTGAGTACATATTTTTCTCATTTTCGTGTTATCTGACCCTATTTTAAATCTTCAGTTTCTATATGATTGATTAACTCCATTTCTTTAGTGTCTATATAATTGATTAACTCTATTTCTATAGTGTCTATATAATTGATTAACTCTATTTCTATAGTGTCTATATAATTGATTAGCTCTATTTCTATAGTGTCTATATAATTGATTAACTCTATTTCTATAGTGTCTATATAATTGATTAACTCTATTTCTATAGTGTCTATATAATTGATTAACTCTATTTCTATATTGTCTATATAATTGATTAGCTCTATTTCTTTAGTGTCTATATGATTGATTAGCTCTATTTCTATAGCGTCTATATAATTGATTAGCTCTATTTCTATAGTGTCTATATAATTGATTAACTCTATTTCTATAGTGTCTATATAATTGATTAGCTCTATTTCCTTATAATAAGTAGCATATTGCATTGTTTTTTATTAATTTTATATAATTTATGACTGTATATATGTATTATATGCAAGTATGTTATGTAAATGATGTATGTAGTGTACGTATTTGTATATATGTATTTTGTAATTATATGTAGTTTTAGATCAGAGCACATTACATATGACACTCATCTATGCCATGTATTATATTTCTGTATCACAGTATGTTTTTATATTTGTGTTGCATTTGTCAATATTTATTGATCTTGTTTGGTCCAGGGAATGTCTTTGTGATGATAACAAATACATTTCCTCCTTTTATTTAAGACTTCACCAGATTCGTGTCAGAGCGCAGTCCTCACATCACTTTGATTTCGTAGTGACTCTCTGACTTTGTGACTCCGTTGGAGAAGAAATGGTGACAAGTTCCACATACTGTAGAATACAATAGTATGATACTCATCGGTGGAGTGGATATTCGTTCACGTTTTCCCTCATTCCTACGAAAGGGTTATTCCCCAGAGGCAAACCTCACATCAGTATTGGCGGGAGCATTATATAGGTATCCTACGAGAATATAAACCATCCATATGATCTTTACAGTTATCACCACACGTTGCCAAAATGGGTTAATGAAGAACAGGTGGAACCATACCATTAAACGTTAGAAACGTTCATGATAGTCAGTATGTATAGTTCCGTTTACTAAAGGCATCAAATGAGGTTTAACAAATGACAAAAATGATGATAATTCATATTTGAAATATTCAGTAACACAATTTTACCATATAGTCGAACAAGGGTTTAAATCCATCAACGTTACACAATGTGACACCGTAACATCTTAGCGTGTTACAGTGTCCTAGTTAGTTTATCCCATGTTACAGTGTGTCACCGTTGGATACATCGGTGTTACATTGTGTCGCCATTAGTTACACCTACGTTACAGTGCCTCAACGTTAACGTCACCAGTGTTACAGAACCTCACCCCCTAATCCGACACATGTTACAGTGTCTCACCACTAACCCCATACATATTGCAGTGCCTCACCACTAACCCCACACCTATTGCAGTGCCTCACCGCTAACCCCACATATGTTGCAGTGCCTCACCGCTAACCCCACATATGTTGCAGTGCCTCAGGGTGACCTTTGACCTGAGCCTTGATAAATACGAGACCTGACATTAACTTAGTTGCTCACGTCAATGTTATCTGTACATTAACCTCGGCTATAACACAGCGCTGTCAAAAATCCAACATGGTATATTAACATGTTACTGTACATCGACTTCGATTTAACAAAGCGCTATAAAAATTAACTTGATGTGCTAATTGTGCGTGGGCCTCAACACAGCACTAGCAAAAATCAGCTTGGCATATTAAGCGTACATAGACCTCGACTATGATAACACAGCACTATCAAAAATTCAACATAGCAACGAAGGTCGCAATGACCTTAAATAACATGACAGGATCTTGTGCTTGTGACGAAGACCTGCAGATCTCCCAAGTCTGTACCCAGATTTAAACACGACGCTACGAAGGGATGGGTTATGAAGTGGGCGCGCCTCGCAAAGAGAAGGGACGAATGGATACCGTGAAATATTCATTTAGAAATGACCTGGTTTGACCGCGCGTCTTATTTGCTCGCGCGCGCTTGTCGTCTGGACACACACACAGGGCCGCGTGCGCGTTTGTTCCCCTTCCCAGAAATCGAATAATGCAGTCCAGCTGACTTTTAATCAAGGCGAATGTTTCGACTTTAATGAGACTTGTGAGTGGGGGGGGGAATGAAAAGAAGGAAGCTGGGTCGAGCTGATGAGGTTGGTGGAGATAAAGATACGTACGGAGAGTGAATCTGTTTTTTCTGGAAGGTTTTAAGTGTACCTGAGTGCTCTTGAGAGAGAGAGAGAGAGAGAGAGAGAGAGAGAGAGAGAGAGAGAGAGAGAGAGAGAGAGAGAGAGAGAGAGGCCAGCTTAGAATAGCGAGAGGCCAGACAATGCGAGTGTAGACCTGTGCAAAGCTTACCATTGAAAAAAATCTGGAGGGAAAAAAAAAAAAAACGAGTAAGATTGTGTGTGTACAAGTAAACTGGAAAATTAGGCTGAAGAATAAAATGAAGAAAAACGTTAATTTGGAGGATGAATTGTGTGTGTGTGTGTGTGTGTGTGTGTGTGTGTGTGTGTGTGTAGAGGTTGTGGAGGACTTAGGAACAGAGACAGGCTAGGCTGGGCTGGACGGCTTTGATACACATTTGTTCATCTCTGGACTCGTAGACAGGGGGCTCGCAGACAGGTCTCACGGACAGAGTTCTCAGAGAATTCATGATTGACCTCATTCCAGTAAATGTTCAAGATGCATATCGTAAACATACATACTCATGAGTATGGAGTATTCATGAGTTATGTTCTCTGCACACATTTGGACCATTCGGTTGAACAGAAATTATTTGTTCAACGGTGAAGACATTTTGTATGTCGGCTCGAAGGTAAGGGGTAGAGAGAGGAGGAGTAACTTTAAGTTCAGTATTGCACAAAACTGTCGATTATGTTCAAATTTCTTAGATTGGAATTAATCCGGATAGCAATTTAAAATCCATATTTTGATGCTAATTTATTTCAAATGGAATCTTAGTAATATACCAATGATATATATATATATATATATATATATATATATATATATATATATATATATATATATATATATATATATAGTCCAATAGTCACATTTGCGGGTTGGACTAAATTGGCAATTAAAACTTTGCAATATTCCCTGAATTTTGGTGAAATTTATCTTTGACCGAATTCGAGAATGCACCTGTGTTTTGAACACCTTTTTCGTGACTATGAAATGAACAATCAGGTCGACATTAGTCGCAACTGAGCGTAATTCAGTCACAGACATCTTGCAAGACCTGTTGCAGCCCACAGTTAATTTTGCTTATGTTTGGTTAGATGACGTAAATGACCATGTGTTGATTTAAATGTATGCGATCGCTTTTTTTTTTTCTTATGACCTGTTCCTTGCTAGTGACCTGTGCTTCTCACATGACCTGTTCCTCTCATGACTGTGGCACAACACCCATCCCTTCACAACCTGCCAGTCACCTGAGCTCCCCCCCAAACACACACACACACACACACACAGTCACAGACACTTTACGACTGTCATTTGTAACCTGTGTCAAGAGGTTGTTAAAGACTGTGTTGTAACCCACAGACACACACACACACACACACACACACCGTAAGTAATACAAGTGCTTGGGTTTTCGTAGCAATACGATAAGTTCTTGCGTCATTACCCCCTGACCCGACTGAAGTACTTTCCTGCGACACACTTAACCTCTGACAATTCCACCCGAGAGAGACACTTTCAACCTCCAAGGAATTCCATCCCTTTGAGAGAGAGAGGAGGGAGGGAGGGAGGGAGGGAAAGGGGAGGAAGAATGCTACCCACCACCACCTTCTCTTTCTCCTGCGCGTCGTAGAAGTCGAGCAAAGACGGGGCCAGGATAGGGAATATACTCCCTTACCGTAGGATCCATTCTTGAATACAGGACGAGGGGGAATAAAGACCAAAACGAAAGACATGACACTCAAAGGTTCCGTTCCTGATGTCGCCTCGCCTCTCTGAGGATACGGAGGAGCGCCTGTTGGTTGGGAAGTCGAGCAAGGAAAAGAGAAAAAAAAGTATATCCATTGCTCGCCCACTTTTACCCAATAGCAATTTCACCCCAGAGACGTTTTTAACTTCCCAGTAATTCCATTCCAGAGATACTTTTAACTTCTGATAAATCCGGGGCCAAAAACGCTTTCAGACGTAGTGCAACTGAAAGAGAAAAAGAGAAGTTGCTAAGACATCGCGTGGGTGCCAGTCTTGGCCGGCCAATACCCTAAAGGAACGTCTCCCAGTTTATTTATTTTGGTGGGGCTTCGAGAGTTGTCAGTTGGGTTAAACTTTGTAATTCTGTTGTCGATAATGAACCCGCCTTCTTTTTTTGTGTTGGTGCTATTAGAGTTTCCAGTCCAGTCCTTTATTCGCTGCAGGAGTTTCCAGTCCATTCCTTCGCCGTATGTATATGTGATCAGGGTATTTCGTTGCCCCGAACCACCTCGGCCTACCGTAGGAATATGCCATGAACACTTAGTACTAAGGCCGCCCTCATCTGGACAGTTAACTCGAATTAAAACCCTGAGCACGACGGCACGACAACCCTTGAGCACGACGGGACGACAGCCTTTGACCACGACGGTACACAACCCTTGAGCACGACGGTACACAACCCTTGAGCACGACGGTACATAACCCTTGAACACGACGGTACGACAACCCTTGAGCACGACGGTAGGACTCTTGAGAACGATAGTGCAACCCTGTTATAATAACCGGGCAGATCATCCAACTCATCATACCGTCAGTGGTAAAAGAATTACTGTTGCCGGACGATGCTGGCCAGCTTCCACGTCATTACTAACTCCGTGTCGTGTTCTGGATAATGTCTCCTCTCGCCAACAACTCTTGATTACTGTTGTAAAGACTTCTCCTGGGGTTAATTACCTCTTTATTATTACCCGTTCACGAACCCAATAATTCTTAATGTTTCATATTCTCTCTAAAGCCTTCTTTGCTGTTTTGAAGACCACACTGTACCTGAAGTATATTAATGAATTATGTTATTCATTTATGTCTCTGTCTCCTTCGATACTTATAACATAACGCTAGTTTTTTAAAGTAATTAAAATTTTGATAATGATTGCAAGGTAATTAGCCTCAAGGGATTTTTTTTCTTTAATTTCTGAGTTAAATTTTTGTATAAAAAATTTTCTGTTAATCTATTATTGAAAATGGATTTGTTACATAGGCGTTCGACTTTGTTGGCTTCAGAATGCCCTTGACGAAATGGCGACCGTTCATCTGTGAATATTTCAGGGAACTGCCTCCGAACACAGGTACTGAACCCCATTAGCTGAAGCCAGAGCCACCGACTCTGACAAATAGAAAACACACACACACACACACACACACACACACACACACCAGTCCTCCCTGCCAACCAGCTGCCTCTCACACAGTCTGGTTTCAATTGCCTGTTCGATATGGAGGGATTAAACCCCCAGGATTCGAGGTCAGTCATAACCGTAAAGAAAATGTTTTGCGGTTGATGGAAAGTGTGTCGTTTATCATCTCCACCTCACGGGAATAACCACAACTGGCACCACACCACCACCACAACCTTACCACACCACACCACACCACCACACCACCACCTTACCATACCACAACACCACCACACCACCACCACAACCTTACCACACCACAACCACACCACCACCACACTACACCACACGTAGGTGATTGTATTACTCCCATGGGATCGATGGTACGACCCTTGAGCACGACGATATGACCCAGTGAGAACGAGGTTACGACCCTTGAGCACGACTATCATTAAGCCTGGCCTTTGACCTGACCTGGTCGTACTGTTGTACCCTGGGGCGTTCGCTAGTGCTCAAGGTTCGTGCCCTCTTGACCAGGAGGTTAAAAGCAAACCACGACAACTTCAGGAGCGATTTGTGTGTGTGTGTGTGTGTGTGTGTGACTTAGTGATGTGTTTCGACCCCTGTTTCTACCTGGTGGTCGTTCATCTCGTTCTGCTGGTTCGGTCGTGTTCAGTCTACCGTCATTACGATATCGCTGGTAGATGTGCCTTTTAAGTACTTCAGCCCAGTTCATTATGTTTATATAAGCATCATACACCGGTGTCAGGGACTTTCCGGTGTACGTTTTCGTTGTATCACCATCTCATTTCGTATCAGTCAGTCATGTGTATCTGGCGTGGACAAGTATATCAGAATGGAAAAAAAAATGACCAGTTCACTGTAAGCATTATAGGTAAGAGTGTTGTATAACCTGCGTTATATGATAGCTGAATGGAAATATATAATGCAGATTTTTTTATATCACCAGATTGTTATATCGTGTTTCGTACAGGGATGTAGTTTAGATACAGGGTCTTCGTACACCAGCTGTCGTGCTGCGTGGAAAAAGGCAAATCAAGTTTGTCTGAAAAAGGGGTCTGAATATTTTAGTGTTTACCTCCTGGCTGCCTTAATATCACCCCCGGACCACCAGTGCAGACGGCAGCACACCCACACACTTTCACTGTATGCAGTGCCTCGTATTTGGCCCCCAGCCTTGTTTAGCCGGCTTTTTATTCTCGTGACGCCAGCGTCTCGTATTCCCTCTTGTGTTCTGAGATTCCGTCTTTTAATCTCTGACTTAAAACAGACCACCGGTAGCTCTTGCGGTTCTCAATCACCTTGAGAGAGAAGGGAAAAAAAAAATATGGCCTTGTGAAGTGGCGTTATTACCCAGTGGAGTCACCGCGTCTAACCCTCACCATCACTATAGACTATCCAGGCCTGTGTTGACGTGTTGGATATTCATTGTCCACTTCCATACACGTTGCTTCCACCTATCAAGGAAGGAGGAGAGAGGTGGATCTTTCCCTTACATCACCGGCAACACACACACTCCCTCAACCTCACACGCTGGCATCCGACTGATCTCGGCCGTGAGTCTGCTGCGCCCACTTAACAATATATCCGCATCCGTCTTCGAAGCACCGGCTCCTCCGTGCGTCTGCTCCCGCCACAGCTCGGAGCGGAGGTGATGGAGTATTATCCTCCTCGGCGCGTTTTGAGGGTCACTTCAGGCTTAGTCTGGTGCCTCCTGCCTATCGTCCTGCCCTTAGTGCACACACGCTTCCCTACCATCTTGGCCGCGCGGGGTAGAGACGCATTGTAGGAATGCCTGGAGTCGCTTCCCTTTGAGTGCTTTGAGCGTTCACCCTCGCAGTGCCCCTACACTCTCTCTCTCTCTCTCTCTCTCTCTCTCTCTCTCTCTCTCTCTCTCTCTCTCTCTCTCTCTCTCTCTCTCTCTCGTTCAACCCTCCCTATTAGAGTCCGACTGCCTCACTACTGTAATGGCCTGTGTAAATGCCCGGTCACTTACAAACCAACACGACCACCACAATTACCACCACCACCACCACTTCTACCACCATCACCTCCACCACCACCGCTGCCTGCCACCACCACCACACCGCTGCATCACGGCAGTTATGGCGACAGAGGAGGTGACTGGGGCAGACGTGGCCAACACAATGACAGCTTTAACTGCTGCTCAGGCCATATGTCTCCTGCTTGGTAACTGTGAGGGAGGGAGAGAGTAGGGGGCACTGTGAGAGTGAAGGAGGGGGGGGGAGGAAAGATAGTGTGGGTACACTGTGAGAGTTAAGGGAGAGGAGAGAGAGAGAGAGAGAGAGAGAGAGAGAGAGAGAGAGAGAGAGAGAGAGAGAGAGAGAGAGAATGGGGGGGAGGGATTTTAAGTCTGATGTGATCAGAAACAGCTACACACAGCACATGCTCACAATAACTACTCTCACAACCCCACGCACACACACGACCGTTTGAGGTGCTCACAACACTCGCGCTACCTTTTGTACCTCCCACTCACAACCCTCACCGTAGGTCCTCACTAAGTAAAACACTCACGACACACTAAGTAATGAGTGTCGCTTAAGTTCATAGCTCAACACCTTCTTGTACTTTTCATACGAACCAAAAGTACCCAGAGATAATCTATTGTTGATATGTATTATATATTGTGTATTTACTATACAAACTATAGTTTTCCGAGTGAATAAGGGTAAGAGAACTTAATGAGAGCAGAACAATCACGTCTTTGTAATCCGGAATTAACTGATAATGTTCGTATTGCAGGTTCAGTAGATATTGTTTAATTTTTCATCTTATCTTTACGAGTTATGAGTCTTACACTCACTTGATTCACCGAGGAGGAGGAGGAGGATGAACGAATCGTTAAGTGATACACTTATAAAGTACGTGATACTGCCGTGGAGTGGGGGGGTGGGGGTTAAAAAAAAGTGCAGCACTACAGAATCACACAGCTGGAAACGCTGACGACTTTGGTTTGGGGGGCCTGGTGTCCCTCGACGGCTGAAAAGTAATGGAAAGGAAAGAAGTGGAAAAAAGAGGAAACGAGAGAGAGAGAGAGAGAGAGAGAGAGAGAGAGAGAGAGAGAGAGAGAGAGAGAGAGAGAGAGAGAGAGAGATGGAGGGATGGGAGCTGAAGGAGGAACGACAGAGTCATGAACAAGTAGCAGGTCCTGCAGCCAGATGGGAACGTGACAGGAGCAAGTAGCAGGTCCTGCAGCCAGATGGGAACGTGACAGGAGCAAGTAGCAGGTCCTGCAGCCAGATGGGAACGTGACAGGAGCAAATAGCAGGTCCTGCAGCCAGATGGGAACGTGACAGGAACAAGTAGCAGGTCCTCCAACCAGATGGGAACGTGACAGGAGCAAGTAGCAGGTCCTCCAACCAGATGGGAACGTGATAGGAGCAAGTAGCAGGTCCTCCAGCCAGATGGGAACGTGACAGGAGCAAGTAGTGGGCCAGCCTGTATTACCGTGGCACCAGAGGCACACTCATGACCTCAACAGAGGCACTCACACCTCTCCTCAACCCCCTGGCACCCTACCCACCCTCCCTACCGTGACGCGACCTCCTCTAGACCACAGAACCCAAGCTTAGAATCGTGCACTAGTAACCGCTCTAGACCACAGAACCCAAGCTTAGAATCTTGCACTAGTAACCGCTCTAGACCACAGAACCCAAGCTTAGAATCTTGCACTAGTAACCGCTCTAGACCACAGAACCCAAGCTTAGAATCTTGCACTAGTAACCGCTCTAGACCACAGAACCCAAGCTTAGAATCTTGCACTAGTAACCACTCTAGACCACAACACAGAGAGACGAGCGAAATAGAACTGAACCTATTGTTTCCCCACACCGTGTCTACATGACGAATTTCCCCTCTAGTGTACTTACGAATATTCGTAATATCTCCCAATTCATTAACAAAACACTTTATAACTTTATAATGGAAGTGTGCTTGACAATATGGTACTTGGGAAATATATTGCAGATTTTGTGAATTGTGATGTGTTATCAAACTCACGTCTGGTTTTTTGTCAATATCTTTTTTTTTGTAATGCCGTTGTTTCATAACTGGTGACATTCAGCTCTTATACACGTATGCAAATATGTCATACAGTCTTGCTGAGGGTACATCTGATTGCATCTGAATTCAGCTGCATCACGTTGTGAAGGTCTCTCTCTCTCTCTCTCTCTCTCTCTCTCTCTCTCTCTCTCTCTCTCTCTCTCTCTCTCTCTCTCTCTCTATATATATATATATATATATATATATATATATATATATATATATATATATAACAGCTTTCCGTTAGATATTGATGCCACCTGATATTCTTGGGTCGTGTTGTTTACAAACAGAGTCTAACTGACTCGCTGACAGGCTCAAGACAAAGGTGCGAGTGTGTGTGTGTGTATGTGTGTGTGTGTGTGTGTGTGTGTGTGTGTGTGTGTGTGTGTAGGAGGAGGAGGAGGAGGGATGTGAGGTGAGACAGACGACGGGGCCTTGTGTGTGTGTGTGAGAGAGAGAGGGACCCTCAGGGCGAGCCGTGTCAGCAAGCACTAACACACACCACTACATCACACGCCATTCACCGGCTCGTCTTACAGCTGAAGCCACGGCTATTCCCGGCCCTCTGTGCTCATCCAGAGGAGCCTGTTGGCTCATGAATCCCCTCCTCGTCCTCCTTCATTCTCCTCCTCACACACCCCCCCTCAGTAAGTCAAGGCCCTTCGATAGGTTCTAAATCAAGTGAATGACTTTCGATCTTGAAAATGTGATGTATGACTTTTAAGAAAGTGGCCCACCGTTCGATTCCGAAGCGAGTGAAAGCAACTGGTTTATATCATTTGCACAGATTGTGTTCATTAATGTATTTGTGAAGCCATTAAACGCGCGAAAGCTAAATACATGACTTATAGAATACAGAATTCATTGTGGGTTTCTTACCATAACGGGTTACAGTACTGCGTGAGATCTGTCTTGCACCACGTCATGCGAGTGTTGCACAATGCAAAAGGATTACATAGTGAATAAATAAAGCATTTGGACATCTAGAAAGCTGTAGCGACATCGAAATCGTAAATCTAAAGTAGTTGATTACTTGCCTCAGATATCCGAAGCGAGAGATAAGAAATGTCACAGACAGTTAGTGAGACAAAATAATGCTTTAAGCTTGCTGATGATGATATATTAAATGGCGGATTTTTACCATGAAAAGACTGGAAATACAATACAAATGTGAAACGCAGTTAATTCGAGTCTCTGTTATGGAAATCTATATATTTTGCGTCACTTTTCCTTCTGTAGGATTTCGGTCTTTTTCCCATCGACTTTTGTAGTCTAGATGAGGCATTAGAATCTACTGTAGTCTGGTTTAGACATTAGATTCCGCTCTAGTCTGGATATGGCATTAGAATCAGTCGGTTCGTCTTTAAAGGAAATAGAATCAAAAAGGAAAATCATAGGGTGTCAAACGTTTTTACATGTACAGTTATATTCCAGAGGGGCCCTTTGGACAACCTTAATAGTGGAGTCTCCGAAATAAAGTTATGACTGTATGAATATGTATATATGTATATCAACAGGAAATGTGTAAGTATACTTGACTGCCAGATGCTTGAAGTACGATCGCTTGGGTTATCAGGCCGGGATAGTGTCGTGGGGATAGATGACTTGTTGCTGATGAACATTTGTGATATAATTTACTGTGGTTATGGTAATTATCTATCTATCGTTATTCTTAGTGACATGAGGATAGATATAAGTAACGCGCAGCCTCGGCAGCGTCACTCATACGCAGCTTCATCCGGGATGGTGTTAAATCTAGTGATAATGTATGTCTACCTGTTTGTTTATATATGCGTATGAAAACATTCGTGTATACATGTATGTGTACGTACCTGTTTGCTTGTGTATGTGTATGAAAGCATTCGCGTGTGTAAATGTATGTGTCCATACCTGTTTGCTTGTGTATGTGTATGAAAACATTCGTGTATAGATGTATGTGTACGCTAAAGAACCATGAATGTCCAGCCGTGTACAGCACAAGAGATACAATTAAATGAAATGCGTCAATACATTCGGGTTGCCACCAGCCGCCACTCGCGCGTTGCTCCTCGCAAATCGAAAGTGTCAGTAATGGAGAGGTAGAGAGGAAATAGATATAATAACGCCCTTCGTGTCCTCCCTTCTGTATATCGTAGAGACAAAGTCCCTACGAAATATAATCTACACGATCCAGCGTCGGTCTGTTCTATGCATGCAGATCAGAAGGGGGAGTGTCAAGTGTGGGTTCTCACACCCTTTTAAAATCTTTAAAAACCCTCTGGAGAGCGTGAGTCACGGAACAGGGTCTCTCTTTCTCCCTGGCACACGCCACTGACCCATCGGGTTCCTCTGACTTGTAAATAGAGGGTCGAGGGTAAGTCAAACAGACGTGCCAAAAAAGAAAGGAAAGGAAATCTGGAGACGCCATGTATGGGTCATTGAATCCCTCTGCTGTATAAGTCATCTCTGTATTTTTGCCTGGAGACTGTGGTGGCGAATGACGAGATGGCAGTGAGGAATGTTTCTCTCCTGGTTGTAGGCGAGAGACGTGTATACCCAACGGTACAAACACACATACACACAGACGTGACACAGTCTGCATCTTGGGTTTTGTTTTGCTTTCTGACCTGTTTCCAGTGCACACGCCAGGAGGGCGAACTTCATCATGATTTACAATCTGTATACTACGTGCAAGTACCTTCTCCACACACATTTATCCCTGGATTCTCGAGGAACAGTTTGTGGTTATTATTCTTCATAATAACTGCAGATATATGAAGCAAGGATAGCACTTTCCCCGCAAAAACAAACACACACCCTAGTCTCCATCCCCCTTCTCCACACACACACACACACACACACACACAAAAAGAGTAAAAACATTGGAATAAAGACGTGGTACATAAATATGACGTTAAGAGACAGCACCACAAGTGTGGAACTCTCTCCTCGTAACACAATAGCATTCACACACATAAGATTATCTCTGTGGAAAGGGAACAAAGGACGCAAGTCAGTGCTCTTCTCAAAATGGGTCGAGGTTACCAGCGGAGTGCCGCAGGGTTTACTCTTGGGACCCTAACTCTTCGTGATGAATACGAACGACTTGCCTGACGATATGGACTCCCACCTGAACGTGTGTGAATATGAGGCAAATGGTCATTGAATATGTAAGAAAAAAACGAGGAGGATTGCACACAAATGGGGTTTACCCACGCAGACTCCAAAGTTGGTCTGTTGTATGGTTGATGAGATTCAAGCCAAGTCAATGTAATGTAGTGAGGTTGAGTCACGTCGAACGAAGGCATCAATATAAATGATATCTGGCAGGGTATGTGGTGCAGGAATGTCTCGTGTGGGAAAGACTTGACTGTCTCTAAGCCAGGCAGATGTCATAGAAGAGTAGGATGTGACTTCACCATATGTTTTAAGTTTTTAAACCAGTTTGTTGATGTTTATAGTGACCAGTTTTTCGATCGTTGCAGTAACAGAACAACCAGAGGCCATGTTAAGACTTAAATAAGAAACTTGTTTGAGATGATACGGGTAACGAAGTTTCAAAGTAGTACTGAAGGGGATGAATGGTGATGGAATACGATAAGTGATGAACGCTAAAAGTGTACGAAAGATCGAAAAAGGTGTTTGATCGTAACAGAAAGTTTAAAAGACTGGGGGGCCCATAGGTGTAGACCTGAGAGAAAGCTTGAGGGATAAGGGACCCACAAGTGTAAAACTCCCCTCCTATACTGTACACATAGGTAATTACAAACACAGCCCCCTTCTTCAACACACACACACACACACACACACACACACACACACTACAGGCAGAAGCTATAATTTAAGAAATATCTGATGTCATGTGTTGGGGCGTCTTGCGCCTCGTGTGTGTGTGTGTGTGTGTGTGTGTGTGTGTGTGTGTGTGTGTGTGTGTGTGTATCTGTGTGGTGTCCTGTTATCTGATGGCCTTACGTCAAGTCACAGACAATCATCTTAACATAGTCATCTTAGTTGTCCTGTTACTTCTTCATCAGTGTTCTTCCTTCTCTCCTTTGTTCTCCTCTCTTCTGCTTCTGTCGTCACCCCTCCCACACTTGTTCTCATTATCATCTTCATTGCATATTGTGTCACCCCGGTAGAGTGATTTTTACCTTTGAAATCTCTTATGTTTTTAAGGTTTTAAGGTCGCAACTCACCCTGTGACTTTTAAGGAACGGGTCACATCTTCATAGCCTCACACTTTACGTTGACTGTACTCATGTGTTTAGATTTTTTTTTTTTTATACTATTCGCCATTTCCCGCGTTAGCGAGGTAGCGTTAAGAACAGCGGACTGGGCCTTTAAGGGAATATCCTCACCTGGCCGCCTTCTCTGTTCCTTCTTTTGGGGGAAAAAAAGAGAGAGAGGGGAGGATTTCCAGCCCCCCGCTCCCTTCCCTTTTAGTCGCCGTCTACGACAAGCAGGGAATACGTGGGAAGTATTCTTTCTCCCCTATCCCCAGGGATAAGATTTTGTTCTATGGTGAATAACATTCAGTTCTTGTCCTCGTTAACTGCACACTGCGTTGCATGTTCCGTGTGTAGATGATGTTCTACAGAGGAACATCCAGTGCTTTGCCTCACACTTCACACGTTAGCCTAAAGGTTTACTGGCTTGAAGAAGAGAGAGAGAGAGAGAGAGAGAGAGAGAGAGAGAGAGAGAGAGAGAGAGAGAGAGAGAGAGAGAGAGAGAGCATTTAACCTCTGATTTCATCCAGCTCTTTTATACGTCTCTTGTAAACGTCACCTCATTCATTCTGTTCCTCGTATTATACTCCAGTGGTCCTTTCGTACCTCTACTGTACATTCTCACACTTGACTGGATTATGTACCCTCCTTTATTACATTCAGACTCTTACTCTGACCTGATGATGTGCGCATTCTCCACACCTTCCCCTCCTCATTCAAGTCCTTGGCGCCTCGCCCCAGCCTCCTACCATGTCCTATTGGCCTCCTCTGTGTATTCATCAGGTGCGCGGTCCTCACACTCTCACTCACTTGTCACCGTCTCTTTCGCTTTCACTCCTCCACACTGAACCGTTCTGGGTTTTCACCTTTTTTTCATTCATGATTCTTTATGCCTTTAACACCGCCTTCAAATATCCCCTTAGGGTGCGCCTCTCGCCTTTATACCGTGCACTGGAGAGCCTCGTCCACTGAACAATGCAGGTAACAACAGGGTAATAGAAAATTCCTCCGTTTTCATACGGTCGTCTTGTATTTCTTTCGTTCGTATTCGTGGTAATGTAATTCAACAGCCCTCCCCAGGGTGCTTATTGTGCGAGGGCCTTAGTGAAATAAGCATTTCAGTTTGTGTTCACCGTTTGAGCATGGAAGTGTGTGCGATCCTTGAGCACAGCGACGGTGCGATCTTTGAACGCGACGGTGCGATCTTTGAACACGACGGTGCGATCTTTGAGCACGACGGTGCGATCTTTGAACACGACGGTGCGATCTTTGAGCACAACGGTGCGATCTTTGAACACGACGGTGCGATCTTTGAACACGACGATGCGCTCTTTGAACACGACGGTGCGATCTATGAACACGACGGTGCGACCTTTGAGCGCGACGGTGCGATCGTTGAACACGACGGTGCGATCTTTGAGCACGACGGTGCGATCCTTGAGCACGATGGTGCAATCTTTGAGCACGACGGTACGATCCGTGCGTAATATGGTCTGGCCTTTGTTTGACATGACACCTTTTACGGATCAGGTCAAAGGCTTCTCTTTAGAACACTGCAGCAATAAAGCTGCTTGTAAACAGCTCGTGTGAGATTCTCATATGTGACAGACGGGACTGCGGTGCTTCCTGCTGCTGTTGGGGGGAGAGAAGTGTGTGGCAGTCGATGTAAAGCAGCAGAGAGCAGATAATGGTCTGCTTACAGCAGCTGCTGTGCTGCCTGCTATGTCCAAATCATTAGCCTTATAGTAGATTATAATCAACTTAGTAGATGTTAACATGATGAGGTCCAATGACACTCATACTCTTTCCTCTTGCTAAGTTATCATCTTCGCTTCGCTCTCCAGCACAGTGGTACATTAACATGCTGTAGTCTAGCGGTCCAGGATTACTGAATAAGGTACTGTAACTACAGTGCTACAAATCTCTGGCCGCCCTTCAGGCTCGCCGCAGTGTTCAACAAATATACGGGAAGCAAATGCGCTCTGTAATTGACTCAAGAAGATATGACATGTAAATACAGTTTATTCCGGGCAAACAAAATGCCAGGCTTGGAAGCTCGCTAATTACAAGCTGTTGCCCAAGAGTTTTTGCATATGTTATTGAAGTTGTGTTTAGCACAGTAAAGAATCCAGGATTGGACAGGAGGTACCACGCCCCAGCCTCCAGGCCGACTCGCATTCTCGCTTCACCTGCGCAGCCAGAGATGCTCGATGTGTACAACAACATTTATTAAATAAGCTATTGTCATGTAGATTTATGAAATGGTATCTATATTCCGATCAAAACGCCCAGTTTTTACGAATGTAAAACAGACTATGACATTGGATATTCCGTGTGATGGATCCATCAGTTATCGCCCGGATGAAAACCACGTAAAAAGAGGACGATTATCATCCCCACATGAACGAAAAAAATTTTATTGTTTCCGTGCCAGCATAGACGTGGGTTATTGCATCTGTCCTAAATGGACGAATTAAGTATTACGACACCCACATGAACGAAAAAAGAGGAAGAAGGTTACTACGTTGAAATGGACGAATAGGAAAGAATGGGGTTAACCATGAACGAAAAAGAGAGGTTGACATACCTACATGGACGAGAAAGATGGATTACCACATACACACACACACATTGACGAAAAAGATGGGTTGCCGCACACACACATGGACGAAAAAGATGGGTTACGCCACCGAAGTGAAGGAAAAAAAAATGGCTTAGTATAACGATATGAAAGGAAAAAAAAATCAGTGTTGCCACACCTCCACGGACGAAAAAAAGGGGGAAGTGTTACTACGCTTACCCGGACGAAACAAGAAAAATGGAAATGTTTCAGCGTTTGTCGTGTACAGTCTAACATAGTTCTGAAAATTACTTTTGCCTACCAATTTACTTCCCATTTCCTTTGCGCTTTGTACAAGAGCCAGAGACCATGGTGACGTCCCCCCCCCTCCCCCTCCAGCCCGCCAGTCAGGCTGGCGCACACACACACACACACAAACGCCGAAATATTTTGCCAGCGCACAGTACTACCAGCTCACTCTCCAGCAACGCACAGTACTAGGAGTGTAGATTGCTAGCTAAGACCAGTCATGCTCAAGGGGTTACATTGTGGTGCTCAAGGTGATAAGTCATCATGCTCAACACCTTTAGTCATCGGGTCTAAGGGTTTAAGTCATCTTGCTCCAAGAGTTCATGTATCGTGCTCAAGGGTTTCAGTCATCTGACCCCCAAAGGGTTAGGTCGTGGCACTCAAGGGGTTAAGTCCTCGCACTCAAAGGGTTAAATTGTCGTACTCAAGGCGTTGATATATAATACTGAAGGGGTTAAGTCATCATACTCAAAAGGGATAAGTCATTACAGTCGAAGGGTTAAATCGTCAGACTCAAGGAAGTTTGATAACTCATAACAATAACGTTATTGATCTGGAAGAGAGAAAGACGTCATGAAGGCCTCAGACACTTCCAGCTCCCGGTGACCGCCTTCCAGCGTCTGCCGCAACACACCAGCATTTCTGCTGCTCCTGCAGCCACCGCCTTCCAGGAGCCCAGGGCTCGGGCTAACTCCCCCCAGGGGAAGTACCTGACGTGAAAGACACGGGTCGTGAAGTCTAGCATTGGATCAAGACTTGAGTATAAGAGAAATGGTATAAGGACATTCAAAACACTTAAGTCCAAAAAGGACTTTGCAGTCGATCCTCCTCATGTACCATCCACTATAACACTCGTGCCACAAGAGGGCGCAGATTCTCTTCCACCCACAGTCGTCTCAGGGTTCCTGTTTTAACATTAGTGAGGCCGGGAAGGGCTTATGACCACCACCTTAGTGGCGTGATTGACCATATAACACATGGGTAAAACTCCCATTCGACATCTACGTCACTCCATCCCCGAAAAGTTGTCCATCGTATTGAAGGACTGGAAAAAACCTGGCCATCACTCGAGTTATCAAAGTACAATCGTTGTATACCATACCCTTTACGTGGCTGGGGGGGGCGACATTGGACGCCCCCCCTCCCCCCCACAACTCCCCCGCTGATATACTTAAGAGATAATCAAAACCTAAACTGCGTCTTGTTTACACCCGTAACAACATTAGAGAGATAGGAAGCTCAGATCTTTGTAACGGGAACTATTGTTATCTAAGTAACGAGGAGCCGTATGGTCAGTGTGTGCCTGCAGGCCTGCAAGCGTAGGAGAGACACTCCCTGCAAACAAACAAGTGCCTCATTACTATAAACACATCGGGGGCTTGTGTCTCATACAGCTGTTGTTTGCCGCTATTGTTCTTGTAAAGGATGGGTGTAGGTTGGGTTATGCCGTTGTCATGGCCAATAGACGTCGCGGAAATGAGGTTTTCCTGTGAAATAGATTAGTATATGATACTTCAGATCCCTCTATGTGTACTGCAGTGTCTTATGTGTACACCCAGGATGGATCAGTAAGGGTGTACTAAAGTGAAGTAAGGATTCGAGTTGAGCTGTTCATATCCTTGGGCCGAAAGTGGGATCTGTAAATACTGAAAGCAAGAGCTAGGAATTCCTTCTTCTCAGCTGCTAACGACCAAGTCTTCTTCAGGGACACTTGCAGATCTCTGGATCTCGCTTTCAGTTTCCCTGCCTGCAATTTTTTGCCCATTTGTCAGTATGAATTTGTACTTCTACAGTCCCGGTGGTTCGGACTAGTTTTCGAACCTCTCATCGTGTTCATATTCTGAAGCTGAGGAATCAGCTGAGGCGCCGAACACGCAGCGTACCCCTGTGAACCCCCCTGAACACAGGGTTCGAATCCTTGATCACGAAGTTAACGACCTCCTAGTTATCAAGGCCTGTCAAAGATAACGCTGCCATACCATAAGGTCGTACTGATGTGCTCAAGGGTCGTGTCACGACCTCACGACCTTCTTGAAGGCCTATCAGAGTAAAAGCTATCGTGCCTAAGGGTCGTACCGTCGTGCACAAGGCAACCAATGTCATATATACCGTGCCCAAGGTTCGTACAGTCTCGATCAAGCGTCCTAGATCACATGATGCCCTCCAACAGCAAGGATTCGAACCTGGACCTTTCATGTGGTAGGGACGATCGTAGCCGAGCGGTTAACGTTCCCAGCTCCCACGCAAAAGGTCCAGGTTCGAATCCTTGCTGTTGGAGGTCATTATGTGATACATATATACATGGCATCACTATTCCCCAGCCCAAACACGCTTTAAATCTCTTTAAGGAAGTTCTTTAAGGTGACCAGATACCTCTTCCACAGACTGGAGCCCCAGTGTGCACGTCTGTAGATCACCGTGGAAGGCGTCCGCGTGACGTATGAACGGGTTCTGTATCGCTGGGGAAACGTACCAACTCTGGCACTGTCTGAGAACTGGTGGTCGTGTATCTTTTCGCTTTTTACGACCTGGTCGTAAATTATGGCTCCTCGTGGTCGTCGTATATCTGGTGTGGCAGGGTTGAAAAGATGGAGCCACGGTGAGATGACCATAGGCGTCAGAAATGAAGATAATCGTGAGGGGGGAGAGAGAGAGAGAGAGAGAGAGAGAGAGAGAGAGAGAGAGAGAGACGAAGAAGATATATAAATTTCAATATATGAAGGAAATAAGGCGAAAAGAGGGAGAGCCGTTGGCCAAGGAGAAGAAAGAAGCAGAGAAGGAAGGAAGGGAAAGAGGGAAGGAAGGAAGGAAGACGAGTGTTGACCGCCCCTACGAGACATTGAGTCACCCTAGGTAGACGGACGGTCGCCACCTGAACGTCGCATTCATTTCTCCATGACCGACTCCGTCAGTGACTCCTGACGGATGGACGTGTGGCGCCTCTGCTGTCTGCTTATAACGTCGCCTGCAGGGTGTCCGCGTTTCCTCCCACCACTGGTATGGTAGAGGGCAGGTACCAAGGGGTAATATGGTGGTACCACAAGGACTAGGTACCGAAGGGGGTCATACGCTGGTACTATGTAGGCCAGGTAACGAAGGGGTCGAACGCTGGTACTACAACGACCAGGTACCAAGGGGTCATGTGTTGGTAAGGAGAGAAGGCCAGGTAACGAAGAGTCACGTGATGGCTCTACGAGGGGTCAAATGCTGATAGTATTAGGATAGGAGCTATGTGTGTGTGTGTGTAGATGAATAGATAGAAAAACGCTTATCAAACCTTCAGACCCGCGCGTTGAATAGCTCTCAGTGTCTCGCCGCATAACCGGAAACCAGACTTTAACGGACCCAGGTCGTTGTAAAAAGGAAATATATATATAATGATAGAGATTATATCCCCCCAAACGGAGAGGAGAGTGTTCCGGGACTCCTTCCCTTTCACTTGCTTCCTGAAATACAGCTTCGAGGATCATGAACGACTCGTAATTTGAGTCCGCCAGGATCCAGTTGGGAGGCGGAGGCATTCTGCCCCGGCTGGCTGGAGATGGGAGGTGTGGGATGGGAGGAGGTGATGACTTAGTGTTGGTCTTAGGAAGGGGTTTTGTACGAGAGGGGAGGGAGGGGCACTACATCAAGCAAACCCTTAACCCGTTTTCTTTTTATTGAGGAAAATGGTGTCCAGAATAATACTGAAATTACCGCTAGATCTCCTTTTTTCTCCTCCATAAGTCTCTCTTGTACGACCTGTGTTTACAACACGTAAGGTAACGAGGTTGTTGGGAACTTTCGTCATTATGCAGAAAACGTAAATGATATGCGCGTTTTTGTTTCTCGTTGTCGAGTTTCGCTCCCCTGCGCACGACGGTACAACCCTTTCTCAAGCACGACGGTACGACTCCTGAACACGATGGTACGTACTTTAGGTACGATCTTTGGGTATATAATGACGTGAATTTTTTCTCTATAACCTTTAGAGGTCGTACCGTCGTGTTTTAAGGGTAGTGCTGTCGTGTTTTAGGGTAGTGCTGTCGTGTTTTAGGGTAGTGCTGTCGTATTTTAGGGTCGTCGTGTTTTAGGGTAGTGCTTTCGTATTTTAGGGTCGTACCGTCGTATTTTAGGGTCGCACCGTCGTACTTTAGGGTCGTACCGTCGTGCTAAAGAAGGTGAACTTTTCTCGTATTAGAATATATATTTGTAACCTCACATGGGTCTTTAACAAGTTACCTAAAGACTTAAAATCAATTCTGGAGATATTACCAAAATACGTCTTCAATTCACCAGAATACAAATTCAAAAAAGAATCAAAGTAATCTAATCATATATCAACAAAAACTCTTTATATAAAGAATTGGAAACTGTTTTAAAAGCCTGGATTTAGAAGCGTTTGAGTTTCAGGACATTAATGGAACGGCAGTTTTTCTTTATGGCCGATATGCCGAATATATATATTCCTTCACCAGCGACGTTCTCCCCTTACTTCCTTCATCTTCATTCATGAATTACGGGCCAGCGCCGCCAGGCAGTCTTACCGGTAACTGAACCAAGGCTTAGCCTGTAACCTTCGCCAGACCTCTGTACGATGCAGTAGATTTCAGAGTTCGTAGACTTCCCTCTTATTATTCCAGAGGAAGAAAGGGTGTCTATAATGATAGTATTATTATTATTATTATTATTATTATTATTATTATTATTATTGAGTGGAAATGATTTTGAGCGATTGGGGTCTGAACATGCAGGAGGGTGTGAGGCGTGCAAGGAATATTGCTATTGTTATTATTATTATTTCTTCTGAACCACAGGGACTCCTTTTTGTAGGTCTTCCTGTCTTGAGGTTGCACTCCACGCAGGAGCAGGGACTCTTTATGAGTAAGAAAGTCCTCGACGAGGCTAGACTTCTTTTCGTCAGCAGTGGAATGTTACTTTTCTCTCGTGGTGTATCTATGTGCCGGTGGGTCCCGGTAACACCCTCCAACAGCCAGGATTCGAACCCAGGAACTTTTACATGGTAGTCGGGAGCTCTAAGCGCTCTGTTTTTTTTTTTGTGGTGTGTGTGTGTGTGTGTGTGTGTGTGTGTGTGTGTGTGTGTAAGGGGTTCTCCTCTCCCAGGTCCTCATGGACCAGTCAGTCAGCCAGCAGGAAGGCAATAAGGAAAATGTAAAAGTTATCTTTTACAAAATGGTTTTCTTTTCAACGTGGCTGCCTCGCCAGCGGTCCTATCTTTCTCCGCATGTTGGCTCTTCCAAGTTAATTCACTTTTCTCTCTCTCTCTCTCTCTCTCTCTCTCTCTCTCTCTCTCTCTCTCTCTCTCTCTCTCTCTCTCTCTCTCTCTCTCATATCTTTCGACCCGTCCCTCCTGCGCCCTTTTTCTTTCTCTCTCTCTCTGTCTCATACATTCCTCGTCGACACACAAACACACTCCCTCATCTCTTGGAGAAGGTACAGACGTGCTGCACCTTCATTGGCCCCATTGTCACGGGATGAGGATAGTGGGCAATGCCAGAGGGACCCATGAGTGCTGTATTTCCCCAAAGAAATCATTCCACTGTGGCAAAGTGAGGCGTGAGAACGAGCGTCCGATGTGGCTAATTCGGTAGTTTGGACTTTTTGGGTCGTTGTAGATCAGTGAGGGCATCAGGGTTTAAGGTTTGACATCCGACACCCTAAAGGTCTTTCACACCTTCAGGTGTTAAGGGTAATTCTAAGAATCACGTACACTGACAATCTTGTCTCATGGTCCATGTGACATGATGTCTGTGGATTTAGTCTGATGTATTGTTGTGAGGTGCCATGTATAACATACTGACCCATCTGTTGGTCATGTGTGATCGATGGTAAAGAAGTGTGGAGATTAAGTAAGGTTAAATCAAGAGATTTCATGAAGAAAAAGTAATTATTGAGGAGTGTAAATGAATGAAACTGTATTATTCGTTACATATATGCAATGTGTGTACTGACATGGCTACCTGAATTTCTTCACACTTCACGTCAGATTACTCCTCATCTTTAGTTGTTTTAAGTGCGGGTGTGAACACTTGGAAGCTTGAGTAACTTAAGAGGGTTCGTATGAAGTTTTAGAAAAGGATGTCCATCACTTTTAGGCTACTTAAACCGGAGAACACATTAAGTATAGACTTAGAACCAAAGATCTAGGCTGATAATTCTATTTAGTGATGGATTAAGACAAGGTTAAGTACCAAGTCTTACGCACTCGTAATCTGCTAAGAAAAGGCTGGGTGAAGGGGATTTGCATCAGACGAAGGCGAGATAAGAATCAAGAAGGAATTAAAAGATGAATAATCTAGAACCACAGGGCTGGGAAAACTGTTGGTTATGATAGAGAAGCAGAATTAAAAAAGGTTCGAATCTTGGTTGCGGCAGTCGGTCCACAGTCAACCCAGCTGTTCATCCATTTTTAGGGGTTGGTCGATAGAATGGGTAATTGGCTCAGCCTTAGGATATATATATCAGCTAACATGAGAAAAATATCTTTAACTTTCCATCTATTTCTTTTCCTTTTATGCTCTTCATCTGCCCATCTGTCATGTTCACATTTCTGTGCCTCCACCTCTGCCTTGATCCTACTGGCTCTAACTTCAATAGCGTCTGCTACGAGCTGGTGTAAGCTTGTAATATCCATGTTCGAAGCCTCTTCAGTTAGGATCTGATCCCCTCTAGTCCAGCATCAAAGGATGCAATAGTGTTCTGCAGTGATTGGGGAATTTCAATTATTTTTTTCTACAGAATAAGGAAAAATTTCTTTCGTTTCGAATAATGTTCAGCCATTTCTTTTTTTGTATTTATATCCAATTGAGAATGTTTTTTGGGGGGTTCTCTGATAAGGTCGCCATCTGGAAACCTTTCGTAGATGCAGTAGAGGATGCGGGTGCATTTATCTCGAAAGACTCTAAACTACTTGTCTCATAAACACAACTATGGTAGTTGTCTTGTGTCTGCAGTGCGTGCTGGAAAACAACGAACTTGTCGAAAGCATGAAGAAATAACACCTGAAATTGCCAAGTTCCCGGGACGAATGATGGGCGTAAACTCGATGACGATTACAGAACGTCAATGAAAATGGGTTGAAGAAGGGATCATAAACTGTAGAATAGACATTTAAGTCTTGACAACTGCTTGAGTGTGGACGAAGCGAAGGAAAACCATAAGACAGACGGGGAGGCGAAGGGAATCGAAGCCAGAACGTGTTATTTGATTGTGACAGCAGCGAGTATTTTCAGCCATGATATCAGCTGGTGCTCCCGCGGGGCAAGGGCGGGACCCGGCTTCATATAGTGTACTGCCATCACATATATTTGCATGGCGTAACAGAGGTGGTGTGTTCAGAGCTCTGTTTCCACGGGCTTTTGGCGCGCGCGCGCGTGTGTGTGTGTGTGTTTGTGTGTGTCTGTGTGTGTCTGTGTTTGCTTTACACTCGGATGCACCAAACTATGAATGGTAATGACCACAAGGGCGTTTATATTACGTGCATCCCAATGCGCCCCCAGGGAAAGGGCGAGTCCATTGTAAGCCGCTGTAAACTGTTGGTTTGTTGAGTGAGTCGAGTGTACACATGTATACCCGTGTGTGGGAGTTCACATGGTATCCCCAGCTGGGATTACTAAGTTCCTAGAGGTTTATGAGTGTATCTGTTGTGGTCGACTTGAAGTTCCTGTTGATTCCGAGGTCAGGAGGTCGAAGGTCAAGGTTTCAGATAAAGTTAAGTTTTATTTCCGAAGTTTATAGAGTGAGGGGGTCACTGTGTGTGTGTATGTGAGTCTGTGTTTGTGTATATATATATATATATATATATATATATATATATATATATATATATATATATATATATAGAGAGAGAGAGAGAGAGAGAGAGAGAGAGAGAGAGAGCCGAAGTGAAGGGACCAAGTTTTCACTGGTTCCTCTCTTCCACACGACCTCAAAATCGGCGAAAAAGAAAAAAAGAAAAGATCTGACCTGATGACTTGGCCGAGAGAGGCTCCTCAGTGTGAGTAGCGTCCAGAGAGGCACTTGATTAACCAAAGCTTGACAAAACGAGTCGAAAACTTTAATGCCGTCTCAGTCGACGTGTGTCTCCCCTCCTTACCCCAGACATACTAGACTCAGACAGACAGACAGACAGACAGGTGAGTTTTATTGGTAAGAATTACACTGCTGTGTATTACTACACCAAGCACATGTTTGCATGTAAACTGATAACACTGTGATCATCTTCGTGTATGATGTGTTTCTCTGTTTGTTGTTCTGTATCTTGTTCTTTCCCTCCATATGACGAACGGTAGATTTCATTACTTGGCTGTGATGATCCGATTTTTTCAAACTTTAAGTTTATTTACCTCTTCAGTGGTTGATATGACTGTTATGTGAGTTTTACACTGCACACCTCGTCTGTCTCCCCCCACGTCCCCATTAGAACACCCCGTCATGTATAGAATTTATCGCCGTTACTTCGTTATACACTTTATGAAAAATGTAATCTTATACGAGTTTGTGACTTTGTTCGCTATCATATCTACAATTAAATCCCCTCCAGCGATTGCTCTGAATCCTGTTATTTCTTTTTTCATCGTATTTTCAGTATCATCATTTTTACGTGACTTAAGCCCCCTGCATTCTGTTTGAGCTAATGTCATGGTTCACACGCTTTACCAACCCTTCCTGACGTTGTGTGTGTGTGTGTGTGTGTGTGTGTGTGTGTGTGTGTGTGTGTGACTTAATGTGACGGCGAAACTGTGTAACACAAGGAAGTCCTCTTCCTTGAATTAGTTCGTTAAGGTTCAGCTTGGCTCTTAATGATGCCCATGTTTTGTATCGTTCTTCTGTTATGTTCCATTCCCAAGCCCCAGCAGGCCAGACCCACCATGTCTGTGTACCTTCTTGAGACACTAAACTCCAGAATTGTTCCCAAAAGTCGATGATATTTGCATTTATCTTCTTAAGTAGATGATTTACTGGCTGTTGAACGGTATAGTGTTGCTCACGGTGTACATGTTGGAGTCATATTTAGGCAGTATACCATGAGTTACCGATCCTCTTTTGTCTGAACATCTATGGCACAATTCTGTGTTATCTTCCAGGTTCTTTATCTCCCCTGGCAGCGTTTTTCAATGGGCCACAGACGGCGTACCATTGCCTGCTTCTGGCTATGATTTCTTCCCAAATTCTTTTGTATTCGCTAAAGATTGTGAGGCCAGGGGAAACTGGTTTTCTTTTGTTCTGTAGCTCCAGGGAAAGAGATTCTGATAATCCAGTTAATCTTTCCACGTCAGTATGTCTCGTATCCTTAACATGGAAGCCGCCTGTGGCATCATCTGTGTACCCTCACTCTATCTGATTTCTCAACATCTGGCTTCCTTCCCTCTCACCTTTTGCCTTTCGACATTCAATCTCCCATGGCATCCCAATCTCACAATCCTGTTACTCAATCTCACTCGCATTCAGTCTCCCATGGTATTCCAATCTCACAATCCTGTTTCTCAATCTCACTCACATTCAGTCTCCCATGGTATCCCAATCTCACAATCCTGTTTCTCAATCTGACTCACATTCAGTCTTCCATGGTATCCCAATTTCACAATCCTGTTTCTCGATCTCACTCACTTTCATAATCCTTTTTTTCCCCCCCCTCACACACGTATCATCATCCCCTCTCTTCCTAGAAGCTCGACCAAGGTTCACTCTCGCTTCAACATTGTTGTTAGATTAAATCATCTAAGTCATTCCCTTAAGAAAAATCGTCACATTAGAACATTATCTCAATATTGCCATCCTCGTATCAACATAAACCACCACCCCTCCTCGATTTTTACGTGTAATATTTGGTATAAAATGCACCCGCCACGTCTCCAAAAGACATATTCAAGTTTTCGTAGTCTCCTACTGATATGAGTTTTTGAAGGCGTGTACAACCTCTCTCATTATCCTCCCTACGGAGCAGGTGGATTACTACTGCCTCCTACACACACGAGTGTTGGAGGAGTGGGTTTTAATGAGTTCCTCTCCCACCACTGGAGCAGGGAAGGTGTTGCGAGTCACGGGTGGGGGTCGAGGGGGGGCGGCGCACCACTACCACTCTTGCCTCCATCACTTAACTCCAGAGTGAGGGATCTGAACGTGACTTGACTGTCTGACAGATTGGCTAAAATGAAGCTCTCTCTGGAGGGAGGGACTGGGGTGTGTGTGTGTGTCTCTCTCTCTTTCCTGGTGTTGGAGAGAGAGAGAGAGAGAGAGAGAGAGAGAGAGAGAGAGAGAGAGAGAGAGAGAGAGAGAGAGAGAGGATACGTAACCTAGGACGAAGATTTTGGCGCAAAAGTGGCATGGGCTAGCGAGAAGCGCTCACCGCTCGTCTCGCTCGATGCGTCGGGCTATCCTTCCTTCCCTTCCTCGGCTGCCCCACCTGCGTTACATGGTTATCGACTCTTGGCTCGTCTGGGATTGACTTTACCCATATGTCAAGTTTTCTTTTAAATGTTTTTTCCTTTAGTTGTTCCGCGACAGAGAGAGGGAATATGAATGAAGGAAACGTAGGAGAAACGTTTTAAGATACGAGGAATGAATAACTCCCTCGTATGAACCCCGACTGTTCATTGATACTGGATTATGTAACTTGGAGGCCTCGTTGAACTCCATCCCAGGGATGTGTATGATGTCCTTGCAGACTGACGAAGGGGGAAAAACAAAGATGATGTTCTCCATGAATAGCTGAAAGAAAAAAGACTGTACATAAACGGTCTGTTGTACCGACTGTACAAGACGCCATATTGTTCCTGAACAGAAGCCTTAGTACCTTCTCGAAAAGCAACGGAGAATAACGGTGTCTTCTCTGTAAGAAACAGGGAGAACAACGGTATCAGAGGAGAACAACGGTATCAGAGGAGAACAACGGTACCAAGGGAGAACAACGGTGCCAGAGGAGAACAACGGTATCAGAGGAGAACAATCTCTCTTGTCTGATGACAACACAATCCTCTATTTTGCTCCAGGCGATTAGAGCAAACACAGTCTCATACCCTGTGGCAGCAGAGCAAACACAGTCTCATACCCTGTGGCAGCAGAGCAAACACAGTCTCATACCCTGTGGCAGCAGAGCAAACACAGTCTCATACCTTGTGGCAGCAGAGCAAACACAGTCTCATACCCTGTGGCAGCAGAGCAAACACAGTCTCATACCCTGTGGCAGCAGAGCAAACACAGTCTCATACCCTGTGGCAGCAGAGCAAACACAGTCTCGTACCCTGTGGCAGCAGAACAAACACATTTCCTCGCCCCTTGTCAGCGGAATAAACACGTTTCCTTGCCTCGTGACAGCAGAACAAACACAGGACCTCGTCAGGGAGAGCAAACTAAATAGAATATCCCGCACATAGACAGCCCAAGTAAACACTGTTTCGCACACACAGAGCAAACAATATCATCGCTATGAATGACATTAGTAAACTAAACACGCTATCCTCCTTCCAAGCGACGAAAAAGACACGATCTCATCTTCAGGCAACAGACGTGACACTCTGTCTCAACCCAAATGAACATAGCAGACACTATTAAGTCTCCTTAAGTCATCAGCCGACCCAGGGAAGTACAAACCTCCTGACTTAGGAGTGTTGAAGTGATGGCCGGAACCATCATACACCCTCCGTGTCAGTAGGTTGTGGACAGCGGTATCAGACACTGCCTCGTCCCTAGACAGAGGAAGACATTGCCTCGTCCCTAGACAGAGGAAGACATTGCCTCGTCCCTAGACAGAGGAAAACACTGCCTCGTCCCTAGACAGAGGAAGACACTGCCTCGTCTCTAGACAGAGCAAGCAAGACACTGCCTCGTCCCTAGACAGAGCAAGCAAGACACTGCCTCGTCCCTAGACAGAGCGAGACACTGCCTCGTCCCTAGACAGAGGAAGACACTGCCTCGTCCCTAGACAGAGGAAGACACTGCCTCGTCCCTAGACAGAGGAAGACACTGCCTCGTCCCTAGACAGAGGAAGACACTGCCTCGTCCCTAGACAGAGGAAGACACTGCCTCGTCCCTAGACAGAGGAAGACACTGCCTCGTCCCTAGACAGAGGAAGACACTGCCTCGTCCCTAGACAGAGGAAGACACTGCCTCGTCCCTAGACAGAGGAAGACACTGCCTCGTCCCTAGACAGAGGAAGACACTGCCTCGTCCCTAGACAGAGGAAGACACTGCCTCGTCCCTAGACAGAGGAAGACACTGCCTCGTCCCTAGACAGAGGAAGACACTGCCTCGTCCCTAGACAGAGGAAGACACTGCCTCGTCCCTAGACAGAGGAAGACACTGCCTCGTCCCTAGACAGAGGAAGACACTGCCTCGTCCCTAGACACAGCAAGCAAGACACTGCCTCGTCCCTAGACACAGCAAGCAAGACACTGCCTCGTCCCTAGACACAGCAAGCAAGACACTGCCTCGTCCCTAGACACAGCAAGCAAGACATTGCCTCGTCCCTAGACAGAGGAAGACACTGCCTCGTCCCTAGACAGAGGAAGACACTGCCTCGTCCCTAGACAGAGCAAGCAAGACACTGCCTCGTCCCTAGACAGAGCAAGCAAGACACTGCCTCGTCCCTAGACAGAGCAAGCAAGACACTGCCTCGTCCCTAGACAGAGCAAGCAAGACACTGCCTCGTCCCTAGACAGAGGAAGACACTGCCTCGTCCCTAGACAGAGCAAGACGTTGCCTCATCCCTAGACAGAGGAAGACACTGCCTCGTCCCTCGACAGCACCAAGCACTGCCTCGCCCTTGCAACAGGCATCAGCCAATGCCTCTCTACCGACAACTCAGCAGGTGTGATCCCGCCTACCCATCGACGAGTACCTAGGTCGAGACTTTGCCCACGAGAGAGAGAGAGAGAGAGAGAGAGAGAGAGAGAGAGAGAGAGAGAGAGAGAGAGAGAGAGAGAGAGCGCCAGCAGCTTCCCAGCCTAAGGCGATGCTACACAAGTGAAAGAGTAGGCGAGCTTGATGACATCAGCCATGAGTCGAGTGCCGCCCAGACCTGAATCACTCAAAGGTCAACACCACCGCGACCAGCTGCTACATGTTCCTGCACGTAGCAGCTCCTGCTGCGTGCTGCATCACTTAGCGGCTTTTGGATGCGTGATACAAAACGTAGCTGGAACCGCTAAGTGAGAGAAGGCTGATATTGACCTCGATAGACAATGGAACGAGTAATAAGGACAATATCTCTTAATCAAAACAAAAAACGAAGAAATTTAGAGGTTAAAAACTTGCATATTTATGTCTAAATAACTTTAATCCGTGACACTTTGTCATACAGAAAGATGAAAAAACGAGTCTAATTCCACGGCATTAAAGAGCAGTTAATAGTTTTCTTTATGTATACAGAATTGCTACTCCCACTTCAGCAAGGCGGCGTCAGGAACAGACGAACAATGGCCTCGTTTGCGCACAACCCACTCACTCTCTCGCTGCCGTGCGATAATGCACCGAAAGCAGCTAATATCTGCGTTTGAAAATGGCCCACTAAGTCAAGTTCTCGGTGCACTCTGTGTGTGTGTGTGTGTGTATGTGTGTGTGTGTGTGTGTGTGTGTGTGTGTTTTCATTTTTGTATTGTGGGTTCATTTGAGGAGATAGGTTGATGGCTGAGCCAGAAGGGTTGCGTAATGGACGTCATTGAGAGGGGAGCCTCTTAGGAGTGACAGAGGGACGTCCCCGTCGATGACATAATCCCTGGCCACATGATGATGGGCAGGAATTTCCATCTGCTTTTTTATCTTTTTTTTCCTGGGAGGAGGAGGAGGGAGGAGGTGAGGAGGAGGGAGGAGGAGGAGGAGGGAGGAGGTGAGGAGGAGGGAGGAGGAGGGAGGAGGTGAGGAGGAGGGAGGAGGAGGAGGAGGTGAGGAGGAGGAGGAGGAGGAGGTGAGGAGGAGGAGGTGAGGAGGAGCAGGAGGTGAGGAGGAGCAGGAGGTGAGGAGGTCGGGTACGTAGCTCCTGGGGTGAGAGAAATGACTCTCTCTCTCTCTCTCTCTCTCTCTCTCTCTCTCTCTCTCTCTCTCTACGTCAAACATCTTCAGACACGTGGGTAAACGAGCCAGTGTAGATGTGGCTGGGGCATGGCTGGTGGTGCCACTGGTGAAGAGAAGGGACGGAGCGAAAGTGGAGGAAGGTTCGTCTGAATCCGGTGCGGATGTGTGCATTCAACGGGTCGCCCTACGTCGAGCGCATAGGTTCGAATCCTGGGTTGTGGTAGTCGGTCCACAGTCAACCCAGCTGTTCATCATCCCCCCAAAGGGTTGGTCGATGAAATGGCTGCCTGAGCCATCTATAGCGTTAATGGGATGGCCTTGATTAGGGCCTCAGTTGCCCGTGCTGTCTCAGCTAACCTAAAATCCGTTCTGTGTAAACAACTGATCCTTCACTGCGCTATGATGTGAACATTTACATACTTATAAATAATTTCCACAAGACCAGCTCGTATGAAAGACTCCTGGTGTTACCCAAGCAAGACCTTTTCAAAAGGCTCCCGCAGCCCAAGGCTGGGCTGCATCCAGTAGCAGGGAAATGTAGACTCTTTTGGAGGGAGAGGTTCTTTGAGGAGATTGTGTTCCCAATGATACGGCCTCGCTAAAGGTGGCCTTTCATTCGTGATATAACCTCGAACAGGCTTTTGCAAGGTACCCACCCCTGGAACTCGCACACACACACACACACACACACACACACACACACACACACACTGAATCACAGCCTGGATCAGAAATATGTACAATCATAACCATACATATCTGGATATGGGACGAAGATATTTCCTATATATGTAGCTCGTGAAGTGGACGTGAATATCGCGCAAAATCCCAGTGTTGAATAGAAGTCCAGCGATTGGTCGGTATAGATTGACGATAGAACAGACCGCATGCGTTAGAAGTGATGAACTCATCACCCCATCCGGAATAGAATGACATAATGTGTATAGAGTGCGTGGCTGGAGTGGGAAGGTAGGGTGTGGTGCCAGGATGGCCACCTTAATATGGAGTGTGTGTGCAGGTGTCGTGTATGTTTACATGTTGGCTAGAGGATATATATATATATATATATATATATATATAGCTACGAGTCTTCGAAAGTCATTTTAAGAAATCCAACCAGGTGATCGTGAGGTACAGCAGGTGTTATAATACCCTCATCATGGCGTCAGTGGAAAAATAATTGATGAAGAAATACGTTCAGAGCTGAATGTGAAGCTTCAAGGCATCTTAGAGAAATGTCACCGCGCCATATAGTCTAACACCGCCTCAGGCGCTGCTGCTGCGAGGAGGAGAGGAAGCAGTGATTTAGAATATGGCTCTCTGCTCAGTCCACAGAGCAGATGATATCACACTACTTTCACCCCTGAAGTGTGTCAGCGCCTGGTCGAGACTCTCCCATCCGCTTGTGCCTCTGAAATTTAGCACTGCTGCCTAGAAGGAACAGAGCAAGTGCGTATAAGACTAGCAGCTCGGGAGATCAAATGATACAGCAGTTTGAGAGAGATTATTGACCTTAGATGAAGTATGAATCAATATCATGAACGCGACTAGTGTGAGGGCAATATAACCCCCTTGAAAATCGTATTCGAAGTGTGATTAACTCATTAATAAAAGCCGGACGCAGAGTTTGACAGAGGAGATCTCTGAACACCCTAAACTAATGTTTATGTGGGAGTGAGTGACATCGTGACAAGAGAAAGTGGGACAGATGATGGACTGCCTCGTCTTTGACCTCCCGAAGAGCCTTTGACAAACATACTGCCTAACAACTGTTCGATAATGAAAGTCATCCATAAACCAGGTACAAAAATAGAGTCTGACACGTCAGTCATGGTCAAGTTCTTTGGGGGAACGTAAAAGAAAAAGGGATTTTTTGTTTAACCAGCTTAGGATATGGTGTTCCACAAGGCGCGGTACTGGGTCCTCGGATGTTTCTAAGACGTGTATGTCAGTGATGTGCCCCAGCGTCGGAAATCACATACAGGTAAGCTTATCCAGAGAAACTTCTAACCGAAGGAAAGAACCTAAATTGCTTCCTAATAAAGGAGCTTGGACACACTAATGAGGTTCATTTCCGAGGCATAAACTCCTAAAAATGGCGAGAAAAAAAATTACGGCCAGCTGACAGCAGTCATTCAGGGAAAGACAAAGACATAACCGACTTAAACATATGTAAAGATGTTTGTAGAGACACTGACCAGACAGAAGACAATCGGTGGAGGAATTTATCTGCTTACTAATGACGAGGGGAGCCTTGAATTAGAAGGGTAATGACATGTTTAAGAAGATTTATAGGACGTAGTTTAGATCCAGAACTGTTTAGTCTTGAGACTAGTGACAAAAGAGAATCCATAAGGAAATGTCGCTGTTGTGGTTCGAGAGAGTAAATATATATGTGCAGAGGAAGGAAGGGTCTGATAGTCTAGACACAGTTGAAGGAAGGGCAAGCGAAGATGTTGGACACATGATAACCATTATATCACAGATCAAGATTATAAACTTCAGTGATATTGTAGGCGCTACCGGGCTCCGCCTGCATGTGGTTACACCATGAGTGAAATGTCGCCTCAGGCCAGATTGCATTACCATCATCAGTCTTGTATAATCATCCACAGACTTTGTGGAAGAACTCCTGTCTCCAGAGGAATACATCATTCCCTTGCCACTGAATGTGGCGCAGACTCGAAGCTGTAGAAACCCTATAAGGGAGGTCCTGGGATCGCAGAGAATAGGATAGATCTGAGAATACTACAGGTCCCTGGGAATCACAGGTGAATGAATGTGAGGCGTGTCAATCGAGGGATATAGACAGCACCTCACCAGATCCATAGCAAGGACACATCTGGCTTCCATTAGGGGGAGCTGTTCAAGTGAATGTCGTAACCACTGCGAAATTTACAAACCCAGTGATAACGTAAGATGGAGAGATAGGAGACCCAACCGCCTATTGCATACTCCCCCCTCATAAATACCCACACATACTTTCCATTTAAGTAGATACGCCTCCTCCCAGCGAGTTAGTCAGTCACTGAGTGAGTTAGTCCTTCACTGAGTGACTCTGGCTGCGAGTCAATGTATCGAGTCAGTTCATGACTCCTTTGGCTCGGCCGACTCACTTGTTGCAGCTGTTGAGTCGTCGTTCGATGTCGTCCACGTCATGCACATGGAGACACTTAGTCGTACATGAACAGTGACGTGGTTTCATGCACAGAAACTCCCATACGTGCCAAAGAAAAACAACACAGTCACTGGAGGGAGACGTTTAACACACACACACACACACACACACACACACACACACACACACACATTCGAATATGTATACAGATACTCGAAGAAAAAGCCAGGTACCCATTTTATTGACCAACCCCTTGTGCTGGATGAACAGCTGGGTTGACTGTGGACCGACTGCCCCAGCCAGAATTCGAGCCTATGCCCTCGACCCTGGGCTAACGGCTGCACCACGGAGATCCATAAATTACGTGATAATGAATGGATAAAACGAGGACAAAATAAGATATAAAGAAAAGGTGAAGAATTAAATGCATAAAGGAATAAAGATGAAGAGGTCAAACTCACGGACATTAAAGATGCAAGATAAACCATGAAAACGAGATGTGGTCAAGAAGAAAAATGGTTGGGAGGGTGAACTCAAAGAAACGAAACCAGATATAGCCAGATGGCCCCATAAAACCAGTAAGATATAACTAAACCACCACATTCTAAAGAGGTAGTTGATCTCGTGTGGTCGACAGGAGGGCGTTTGGAACACTGTTACTGCTCCTGCTGTTCCTGCTGCTGCAGCCACCATCTCTCTAGCCAGACGCGAGACAAAGTGTCTCCTCCTGGGTGGCATCTCACACACGCTACCTTAGAGATGGTAAACTCATCATCCTGACGACAGACACTTCTTTCTGCATCTCCTTAGACACTATGCCTGATGGTGCCATTGCCTCACACACACACACATACACACACACACACACACACACACACACACACACACACACACACAGGGCATTTCTATCTATCTATATGTGTATGTAGTATTATGTATGTATGTATCTCTCTGTCTGTCTGTCTATGTATGTATGTATCTGTCTATGTATGTATTTATCTATCGTCTGTCTGTCTATGTATCTATGTATGTATCTATCTATCTATCAATGAATCTATCTATTTATCTATCTATATATCCTTACAGACTCCATTTCAGTATATCACAAGACCCGTCATGGCCAACATGCAGCTTCCACGATGAAAAAAACTGAACACTTACCCCTCAAACTCACATTTAACCCTTTGCAACCTGTGGTCCCGCCCAGTGGACGTGGCCAGCTTACTGAGCGCTGCGAGAACCGCATAAATGGTACTAGTGGGTCAGGAAGATAAGGAAATAATACGTCTAGGGCAGCGTCAGAAAGGTGAGGTAATGATAGGTCTGGGGCAACGTCATATTCTATCTCTCCAGCCGATGATAAACAAAGGTTACAAGTACGTAACGATAGACTGGTCGAAGTTTTGCTCACGTGAGTTTAGATAGTGTTAAGTTATGTTGGTCTACATTAAGGTCCATTATCTTTGGGTGGTTAGCGTTGAATCATCTCATTAGTTGATGTTTGTGTGTTCTTGGCTATATTTTTTTTTCTCTCTCTCTGCATTTTTCTCTCATGTTTCGCCAAGGCTATTAAGACAATATCGCGGAATTCGGGACGTGAATATGTATTGTTTTTTTGAGGGCCTTTTGAAAGGGATGATTTGGGTTTAAAAAATTACAGATGAAATGAACAGATTTTCTTGTTTTCCAGTTTTCTTCGTCTTTATTCATCCTTTTCTTTATTTAGGTGTTGTTGGATCTTGTTTTGTCTCTGTTCCTTTCCCTTGTAATGATCTCAGAATCATCATTTGATAACTGGAGTTATGTGAAAACGTATAGATGAGAGTTACTTGGTAATACGGTATGTAGAAATACCCATGACGCTAACTGGTCAGAATTAGTCATCATTTCGCCACAATTTATACTCCATGAGCCACGTAGAGGGTGTTCGTGGTTGTAGAATTATCCATAACGTGTGATGTAAATGTTGGAATGTTTTTCGATTTTTGGATAACAGCTGCTGACGATGCACGAGGCGAAAAATGTCCAAATTCGTCTTTTCGTATATCAGAACGTACACATGAAATTCATTATTTGCGAAAAGAATTTTTTTTTTTCTCCAGAGGAAAATGTCGATAAATGCAGAGACTACGTTGACGGAAGAGGGCCGTGAACATTATCGGCATTATACCGTCCGGCCCACTGGTGACGCCGATGTATCGGCAAAGTAACAGATGCCAATTGATTGCCAAGGTTGAGTGTACCATCTTCTTCTTCTTCTTCTTCTTCCTCGTCGTCGTCGTCGTCTTCTTACTCCTGTTCTTTCTTCTTTTTGCTCCTCCTGTTCTTCTATCTTCTTCGTTTTCTTCTTCTTCTTCATCTTCTTACTTCCTGGCCGCCTCTCCCATTCTAGCGAAACAATCGCTTGCCTTCTCAATTTAGGAAGTGATGATACAGGAGGGGAGGATTTCCCGTCACCCACAACCCCCTCGCAGTCGACCATCTACGTAGGACAGTCTTCTTCATCCGGAATCTTTGGCGCCACATTTATAATGCTTATCCGCTTTCAAGTTGCTATGTGATTATATATACATGAAGTCCAAAGAGAAAAAGATTATTTTGCATTTTCGTGAAGTGGAGATTTTTTTTTTTTTAGGGTTGCTGCTTCCTCACGGGCGATCTTCGTCCAGGAGAAGCCATGGAGGGCCCATTGTTGGATTCCACGTCCGTGCGTAAAATCGACCCATTATCATTACCGTTCAGATATAATGCCATGCTGGGAGTGGCGTAAATGGCCCCATTAGCCTCCAGGGACGGGAGGAAGGAGGGAGAGAGAGAGAGAGAGAGAGAGAGAGAGAGAGAGAGAGAGAGAGAGAGAGAGGTTAGGTCGTGTCTTTAAAATCTTATGAAAGCTGCCAACAGAGGGACGGCATGTAGCTGCACGACGGCCCTTGAGCACGACGGTACGACCCTTGAGAAGGTCGGTAAGACCCTTGAGAAGGACGGTACGACACTTTAAGTACGACGACACGATCCTTTCGAACAATAGCTTGGCGTGAGATCCGACCCTTAAAGTCGTGCTCTACAATCGTACCGTTGTGCTCATGGGTAGTACTAAAGTCGGGTTCAAGGGTCGTACCGTCGTGTTCAAGGGTATTACTACAGTCAGGTTCAAGGGTCGTACCGTCGTGCTCAAGGGTAGTACTACAGTCGGGTTTAAGGGTCGTACCGTCGTGCTCAAGGGTAGTACTACAGTCGTGTTCAAGGGTCGTACCGTCGAATTAAAAGGCGCTGTCAGTGGCAGAGTTCCTTGCCCGTCCATTTTCTAACCCCAGGATTCGACACGTAGAGAAGAGGAAATGTACGTACCTCTATACGAGAGGGCCTTGAGACTAGACTGGATGATGTCAGCCGAGCAGTGGACCTTCGTAGTTGCTATCCTGGAGTCATCATTGTACCCTCGACGTTGGCTATCAGACAGTGAACCTAGGCCGTTGCTATCCTAAAGCCCAAATGCAAGCGTGGGTGTAGGAGTCCCCGATAGCGATCTCGGTAGTGTTATTCGCTCATTCATTTAACAGTTTCACTTTAGATTAAATTTGATCTCCTCTTTAGCGACAGTGTTGCCCTGCTTAACTGAACACAATTCTTATGATTTTTACTCATGATTTCAACGAGTAATGTGTGAATCGTGTGGTGGTTCACGTGTATCAGTCGAGGCAGTGTCTTGGGTGTTGAAAATACAAATGCAGACAGATTCCACTCGAAAGCCAAGGGTATATGCTAATGATAAAACGAAAATTTGACTGTAAAATTAAACATTCTGCTAATTACTGAACCTCTGGTTAGTATCTGCCTCGCAGTATGTGTTCATGGAAAGACTTGCAATTTGATATTAGTTCAACAATTACGAGATAAAAACCCAATCTTGTTACATGCTTGAGTGTTTTTAATATGCAAATAAAAAAATTTAAGTTTTATATATATATATATATATATATATATATATATATATATATATATATATATATATATATATTACGACACAGTATATTGTTTTAGGGTTCGGATTTAGTCCATTTTTCTGTGGTTAAGAGGTTGGTTCAAGTTTCTGTGCATTGTACGTGGCAGTTAGAGTTTACATGGGAAGAATGAGATTTGCACTTCCCTCCTTCTCCTCCTTCAGTTGCCTCGCTACGCGAGAAACAGCGGACAAGTATGAAGAAAAAGAGTGGACACGAAGTAGCTCCAAGCGTCCCCTTACTACATCACTTGATCTACAGAAGACATGACATGACATTCCAGTGTAATATATTCGTCCTTGTAGATTCAGAACGCTGATACCCTCGCTATGACAACTCGCGGACTGTTACCTTAATGAAAGACAAACAGATTAACTTAAAAGGAAAAAGAAAAAAAGATATTGAGTTAGTCTAGCATTATCTTACACCAGTCGTCCTCCACATTCTAAACGTAGATGTTTTTACATGATTTTTTCATCATGTTATGATCGCAGGAGGTAATGCTGCGGATGGGCCACCACCGAAGATAATACAAGGTGACATATATATATATATATATATATATATATATATATATATATATATATATATATATATATATATATATATGGAAACGTTCATATGTGCATGGCTTCAGGTGTGTATTCAGTGACCTCCCCAGGACACTGGGTTGGAACGCGTACTATACGAGGGTTCTTCCACCGTTAAGGGTCTTGGATCACGTCGTTACGTATGCGGTTGACCTCTGAATATCTGTGGTCAATACATTGGTATATCCCACAGACGACTTGCTTCTTCGTCCCTCTTCGGTAGCATGTAACGATCGCTCTCTCTCTCTCTCTCTCTCTCTCTTTACAGCCATTGATGTCGAGAGGTTACTTAAAGCACCAATAAAACCATTGAGACCTTTCCCCAGTGGCTCTGTAGGATGACATCTTAGGCTTGAATCCCTCTAACCCAGTCAGGCAATTAGATTAAGATATGGACCTGGAGATTCGAATAGGTTTCCGAGCAGATTGTAGCATCACCTTATGTCAACCCCTTGGCCAGCTGTGTGGTGCAAGTCTGATGATGTATATTAAGATGATAGCTTTCAGTAGAAATGATCAAGGAAGACTTCTCGCTGACCTCACTCAAACCTCCGCCTTCATTAACCATACGAAAAGACTAGACAGAGGTGGTGACTTATCTCTATGCTAGGTAGAATGACAGACTTACGAGACGTGTCAAGCAAAAGGTGACTTAAGAGAAATGATTCGTGCATCAGAGAAGTTATTATCAGATGAGATTATTCCCTTTGAGTATGTCCAAGCGGCTTGGCTTCTCGCCTGTCATTTACAGGGTCAGGTCAGAGACCGGCCCATCATGCACAAGGGTCATAACCGTCGTGCTCAAGGGTTGTACCGTCGTGCTCAAGGATTATGACCGTCGTGCTCAAGGGTTGTACCGTCGTGCTCAAGGGTTGTACGTTCGTGCACAAGGGCCATAACCATCGTGTTCAGGGCTCGTACCATCGTGCTCAAGGGTCATAGCCGTCGTGCTCAAGGGTTGTACCTTCGTGCTCAAGGTGTTCATAACAGTCGTTCTCAAGACTCGTACCGTCGTGCTCAAGGGTTGTACCGTTGTGCTCAAGGGTTATACCGTCGTGCTCAAAAGTTCAAAACAGATCAAAAGCAAGAAATATAGAAAACGTAAGGGGGTGAGATAGTCGCCAAAAGATAATATAGAATATTATCCTCAATTGCGACAGAAACATCGAACTTTGTCCACTCTGGCAAGGGTTCTGGGGCTGACGGTACACTGGACAGATGTGGTACGGAAGACCTAGACAGATAAAGGTGTATATAGCGGGAATTAACGTCGTACATTAGACAGAGAACATACGGTTGTTCAATCGGCTGTATAAGAGACAATGATTAGGAATACCGCTGCCGGTAGGACAGAGAATAGATATGGCAATTAGTCTACCAGTAAGAGACGACAGATATAAATCACTCATCTGTACAACCTGGTTATCATATGTCACCAAGAGTTGTCTAGCATAACGTTACTTAACAACTTTAGCCCTCTGTTAACTTGGAGGAAGTTTGGGAGGCAGAACCCATGTCCAAACTTCATATCTTGAACAGCTGCACCAAACGCCAACTCAACCTAATCTCTCGGTTAGATAAGAGAAGTTCTCTCTCTCTCTCTCTCTCTCTCTCTCTCTCTCTCTCTCTCTCTCTCTCTCTCCCCTCTCTCTCCAGTGGGCTTTTCACCACTGCCGCTCGCAGAAGAGCGAGTTAAACAGCAACAGAAAGGCGTAGAAAATGGAATAACATACATCCCACACAGGAAATGGAGGCAATATGTTTGGCGGGCAATACGGATGGGCAGCATTTATTACTGTTATCGGAAATATTTGCAAGGGCGGCTTTTCCACATTACTCTTTATACAGGGGGAAACAATTTACCAGTGGGTCGCTAGGATTCGAACCCGGGACCACCGCGTGGCCGGGTAGTGTGTTGTTATCCATTTGACTCTGAGGTGACGAAAGCTTCCCAACTTGACTACCAGATTTGCACATGTGATACAGAACAGCAGTACAGGAGTGTACGTGTGATACAGATCAGAAATACAGGAGTGTACATGCAAACCACGTCTAACTACATGACAACACAACACATGTGTGTGGAGGTGGGGTTGGGTGGGGGTTGACAGTGTCAAGTGTCTAATGGGGAACCCTAGCTATAATATGACACTGTCAACTACTGTCGACATGTGAGAGGCCGCCGCCCCGCTGGTCACGTCCTCTTGGTCATCCGCTGTGTAGCAGCAAGAGGAGGAGAGAGGAGGAGGAGGACGACAACAGCTGCTGCTCCTCCTGCTCTTCTTCCTCCCACAGCTGCAGCTGCTGCTCGTCCTCCTCCTCTTATCCTCCCTTCAGCTGCTGCTGCTGCTGCTGCTGCTCCTCCTCCTCCTCCTCCTCCTCCTCCTCCAGCTGCTGTTGCTGCTGCTTCTCCTCCTCCTCCTTCTCCTCCTCCTCCCCTCCTCCTCCCCCAGCTGCTGCTGCTGCTTCTCCTCCTCCTCCTCCAGCTGCCGCTGGTGCGAGCTAAGCCAACAGATGCATGTTGCGACAATCTCTCACGGGAAACTCACTCCTTTAGTAACACAAGTTCTGTACTTTAGCGCGAGTGACGTGTGAGGAGGCCCGGATTACGGCGATGTTTTTAAGCTGGTCTTATCTCATGCTATTGGTATCTTACGCTGGTCATATCTTAAGATGATGGTATCGTAAGATGGTGATATCTTAAGAGGATGATGTCCTGAGATTGCTATACCCTTAAGTTGGTGATATCTTAGGTTGGCGATATCATAAGCTGGTGATATCTTAAGTTGATGCTGTCTCAAGACAGCTATATCTGAAGCTGGTGATATCTTAAGCTGATGATGTCTTAAGACAGCGATATCATAAGGTGGTGATATCTTCAAGATGATACAACTTCAAGGTGGTGATATGATAAGTTGGTGATCTCTTAAGCCGGCGGTATCTTCAGCTGGTGATAACTTAGAATTATGATAGCTGTTAACTCCAACCACATAACCACACGTCTCCAACAAGCGTGAATCGGCCAGACTGCCACATTCAATTGCTTGACTTCGTCCACTCCATCTTGGATCTAGTCCTTCTTTATGTAAGGTCTTTCCTGAAGGTGTTCCTGCCCTTGTGATCAGGGACCAGGAATGTGTGACCAGGGCTTGTGGACGGTCTGGACCATTGGTGCTCACACCTATTTTGCCTCATGCACCTTGTCACCATATGCCGGCATGTAATTCTCCCCCCTTTTCCAAGATTGCCTGACTCATATGATATTGAAATGATATTGAACTATTCCTCTTTGTTTTTCTATTCCATCTGTGGCAGTCAGTAAAGTGTGATGTCCCGTAGATGATGTACAAATCTGTAGAATTGTAGTTTTTGTAGAAGCGTCAGTATTCCAATAGTTTGAGTCTGCCAATCTGTGGTCCCAATTTACCTACCCCCTCAGTGGGAGGATCCCCCTGGTCTACTCACCGCGAACCATCTGAAGAAGGGATACAAGACGGATTCAACGAATGGCTTGCCACTGAAAGCTGATTGCCTCGTTGACCCCTGGCGGTCAGTCTGTAGGCATAGAGACCAAACCACCATGTCAACTGACCCTTATCATGCCAAGTGTCTCTGTGGTCTGTACAGAGCCTTTCGCGTTCCCTTCTCAACCTCCCAGGCAGTGTCCGGAACAGTTACTGTATCTAACTCAAGGGCGGTTATCGTTGCGTAAACAAACAGCAAGATAGAGCATGATGGAGGTATTGCCCTGTGTGTGTGTGTGTGTGTGTGTGTGTGTGTGTGTGTGTGTGTGTGTGTGACTACCTATTAGTGCTGTACGGGGAGGGAGTTCCTATACTTCGTGTGTCCCATCTTTTGATCATTCTCTATTATACATTCTTAGATTTGTATATGCTATGTGTGTATGTGCATATGTGCTTATGTGTATTTGCGTGTGTGTGTGTGTGTGTGTGTGTGTGTAAGCATACGTCTGTGCGTGTGTTTGTGCAGTGTGCTCATGTGTATATTTATTTACATGTTTGTCTGAAGAGAAAGTATGTGTATTTAGACTGACATGAAAGTGTAAACAAATACATCTGTCGAAAAAAAAACAGACACACAAGAAAAACACATTTGATACGAGACCTGAACGAGTTTGTGCGTTTGCACGCACGTGTGTTTGATCTATAAACATTATACAGATGTACTCATCTTGCACGAGAGAGGAGAGAGAGAGAGAAAAAAAACACGTGCACAATGCATCTCTATGAATTATTACCAAAAAAACGTACAACACAACACCAACACACGAAACACCAAGGGACTATACTCTCATGTTTGGTGGCCAGTCCTCTCCCATTCCTCCATCCCCCAACGAAAACAAATGGAGTTGTTATTATTATTCTCGGTTGTTCTCCTTTATTTTTTCGCTTTTCGCGTAAGGCGTGTCAGTATGATGAAACGCCCAGTTACGCACATTATACGCTATTTGACTTGACTAACCAAGACGTATTGCCTTCCTTCAAGACACTGCTGTCGTCTTCTTGGAAATTTTAGTCTTATAAGAATTAACAAAATCTCTCTCTCTCTCTCTCTCTCTCTCTCTCTCTCTCTCTCTCTCTCTCTCTCTCTCTCTCTCTCTCTCTCTCTCTCTCTCTCTCTCTCTCTCTCTCTTCCAGACATCTGCTGCACTTAGCAAAGTTCTGTCACTCACAGATATACGCAAAATTCATTATTTTTTTTCTTCTTTTTACCACAGTGAATATATTTCTTTTAAGCCAGACTTGTGAAATCTGATTAAGACATGAGTGTGTCAGAGGGACAGAGGGGGAGAGAGAAAAAAAAATAAGATAAATGAAACATAATCTATCCTTGTCTAAAGGATTCCCTTAGACACACACACACACACACACACACACACACACACACACACACACACACTGAGGGTATGACGTGTTCGGGAGCCTGATAAACACAGCCAGTCCTCCCTAATTGCAGGTCAGATTGACGTGGCGTTTACGTGGGGGGGTTAGAGACCAGACGGGGGCACTCGCCTCACACATCATGATGGGACTAACATTTCTTTATGTGGTTGATTGACGTCGGGTGCTTGAGACGTAGGGAGCACCGTAGGATTGTCTGTGGGTGGATGGAAAGGATCGAGCATCAATATTGTCACTGGAATAGGTTGAAATGAAGCCATATGTGACGATGAGTCTCATTCTTTTATACCAAGACGCGTGGTGAAGGGCGCCCTGGTAGAGAGGAGAGTAGAAGAGAGGGAGAGAGAGAGAGGGGGCATGTGTTTGGATAAGGGCTTTGTGGGTCTTCTAGAGTGGGAGGAACAAGGGGGCAGAGAGAGAGAGGGCTGGCTCACGACTAGGGTCCAGCACCAGGTACGGGCCTAGTGAACCTAAACAAAAGCAGCAGAAGCATCACGCAACGTCCTTTGATCTGTCTTCCTGTGTGATTCGCTTCTACCTTCACAAGGACTGCTGGACTGTTATATATATATATATATATATATATATATATATATATATGCCATTTCACCTTGGTTCCCCTTTCCCCTTGTTCCGTCGCTTGGGAAGTGGGTCCCTTTTATCATAGTGAAAGGTCTGGGCGAAATCGGTTTCATGGCGACCCCTTACTCACCCTTCCTGGAACTGTGTGTCTGGTTGAGTTTTGGAATGGGAGGGGAGGAATGGAGATCCTCCCCACACTAGCAGATCCAGGGCTCGAGGGGTGAGGTATGGGGAGTATAAGCCTCCCTCTATCCTAAAACAGGGGACAGGAAGTGGGAGGTATTTGGAGTGAAAGGGGAGGGTGTTATTTGGAGGGAAGGGAAGGTATCCAGAGTGATGGAAAAAGGTATCTAAAGTGGTGGGTAGGTATTTTGACGGAATGGGTAGGTATTTTGATGGAATGGGGAGGTATTTTGATGGAATGGGGAGGTGTTTTGATAGAATGGGGAGGTATTTTGATAGAATGGGCAGGTATTTTGATGGAATGGGGAGGTATTTGAAGGAATGGGGAGGTATTTTGATGGAATGGGGAGGTATTTTGATGGAATGGGGAGGTATTTTGATGGAATGGGGAGGTATTTTGATGGAATGGGGAGGTATTTGGATGGAATGGGGAGGTATTTTGATGGAATGGGGAGGTATTTGATATGATAACGTCCTTGGCGCCAGGAACAGTGTCTTTAACACCGGTAACAAAGCTGTATTAGGATCACTGTACATGATAACAGACTTCTATAACGTGATCTGTGAGAAGTTGCCATACTACAGAGCCTGGGTGTATGGCAACCCCTGTTGTACAGGTGTTTGCCAACTCTTGCCACCCGTGCACCAGGCTCCGACTTGCATTATTCACACACTGATTAAAACACTAAAGTTGGATGGTGTGTTGGGGCATCATGACTAACACACCTGGCTGCCGTACTAACACACCTGGCTACTACGGTAACACACCTGGCTACTACGCTAACACACCTGGCTGCTACACTAAACACCTGGCTACTACACTAACACACCTGACTACTACACTAACACACCTGGCTGCCCCACTACCACACCTGACTGCCACACTAACACACCTGGCTGGCGCACTACCACACCTGGCTAATATTCTTGGCCACCACACGTAGCTACCACACTGCCACACCTGGCCACTATACCTGCCTCCCACACCACATCAATACACTCGGCTGTTCGACCAAACTAATGCCGAGTCATGTCACACCTTGTCAGTACACCTCGGTCGCACATCTCGTCACACATCCTTACTGTTACACCACGTTACCATACATACTCTTGTCACACTGCTTTACCAGGTCCTGACACACCATGTCACCATTCCCTTCGGCCACACCACATAACCACACCGTGTTACACCACGTCTTCAAACCACACTGTGCTCGTCACACCATGCGACCACGACCTGCAGTTACAGGCCATTACTCTCAGTTGTCACGTCCTTCCCCCGTTACACTGTGTCACGTCCTACATTTTCCTTCCTCCTTTACAAGTTACAGACTCCTCACGGTACAGTGACCTACGTTAACTCCAAGTTACCAAATAATGAAGTTACGATACCACACACACACACACACACACACACACACCCCGTCGAATCACCACGTCACCACACCCTGTGTCATAACGTGACACCCCCTCCTGCACCCTGTGTCATCCCACCACACCACATCAGGTTACCACCCCGCACACTCACCCAGATGCCTCGTCAGCGCCACACCCAACACGGTGCCACGCCCCTTACACACACACACACACGCACACACACACACACACACACGGTGGGGTACCAGCCCCGGCAGTAATGCCACATACACACCGTGTGCCAGCCCAGTGCCTGCTCCCCCCATCCTCCTCCACCCTCCTGGGTGGAAGGCGTCGAGTGTGGGCAACACACGATCCTTGAATGATATCATTATGTCTTTTAGAGACACGTCGTTTTAAAGGTCCTGCACCTCCCTCCTCCCTCCTCCTTCCCTCCTTCCCTCCCTCCCTCCTTCCCTCCCTCTCTCTCTCCCTCCCTCCCAAGTGTTGCTTATTGTCCCAGTAAATGATACGAGGACTTAGTTTTATGTCCGTTGAGTAATACGATAAACGCCTGACATGAGCAGAATATATATATATGTATGTACTGTGGCTATACACACACACACACATGATGCATGCTCTCTCTCTCTCTCTCTCTCTCTCTCTCTCTCTCTGAGAGAACATCGAGAGAGGAGGAGAAGAAAAAAAAAAAAAAGAAGAATGGTTAATTCATGATATGTATTAGAGACGAGGAGCCTCAATGTCGGGTCAACGTGACATGAGAGTGTAATGCCATTACGGGTGTTTGGCGAGAGAGAGAGAGAGAGAGAGAGAGAGAGAGAGAGAGAGAGAGAGAGAGAGAGAGAGAGAGAGAGAGAGCACTTGCTTAGGGGGGAGGGGGGGGAATAATGGTGGTGGTGATGGTGGTGGTGAATGGACCGGAGGGGAGTTGGCGAATGCCCCTGTGGCTTCCCATCCCTGCATTGGATGGTCATCTGTGCATGAACCATCCTCGCTGAAGGTCTACTGTTACACCCAACGTATCGATTTCTCATCAATAAGCCAGCGAGATAAGCAAGTGGCAGTTACTTTTCTTAAGTGGTTGGTAGTGGAGAGTGGAGATCCTCTCTAGGTGGTAGTGGAGAGTGGAGATCCTCTCTAGGTGGTAGTGGAGAGTGGAGATCCTCTCTAGGTGGTAGTGAAGAGTGGAGATCCTCTCTAGGTGGTAGTGGAGAGTGGAGTTCCTTTCTAGGTGGAAGAGTGGAGATCCTCTCTAGGTGGTAGTGGAGGGTGGAGTTCCTTTCTAGGTGGGAGAGTGGAGATCCCTTCTAGGTGTTAGTGGAGATTTTTTCTAGGTGGTTGTGGAGATCCTCTCTAGGTGGTACTGGAGAGTGGAGATCCTTTGTAGGTGGGAGTGGAGATCTTTTCTAAATGGTATTTCTAGGTGGGAGTGGAGATCCTTTCTAGGTGGTAGTGGAGAGTGGAGATCCTTTCTTGGTGGTAGTGGAGAGTGAGTTCCTCTCTACGTTTTTTCCCCACGTCGATGTCACACCAGTGGTGTTGGATGTTTATAAAGTTCTCCCACTATAGTTAAGGATGATGAAATACTGTGTGACAGGTTTGCTATAGGCCGTCTAGCATCTAAGTCACTACCACAACGAGCCATCAGCCCAGAACATTAGTCTGTCCATGTCCTTCTAACACGCGTCTATCCTTCCATGCCACAACTTTGAACCCCAGCCTCCACCCACAGTGCCACAACTTTGAACCCCAGCCCCCACCCACAGTGCCACAACTTTGAACCCCAGCCCCCACCCACAGTGCCACAACTTTGAACCCCAGCCCCCACCCACAGTCCCTAACGCTTGACCTCGTCCAGCCGTAAAAACAAAAGTTGCAACGTTGAAAGTCAAATGGTGAAGAGATTTAAAAGCGTGACCCTTGACCCAAGATGTACTCGAAGAGCGTAAGGGCTAACACCAGGGCTGTCACCAGGGATGGGTCATCGTGGTGCCTGCACCAGGCCCATCACAAGGGATGGGCCCCCCTTTGTGTCTTACAGCCACAGTATAGATGATGATGGGACGTCTTGATGCCTGTTCCAGGCCCATCATAAGGGATGGGCCCCCTTTGTGTCTTCCAGCCCCATTACAGATGATGAGACGTCTTGATCCCTTTACCAGGCCCATCACAAGAGAAAGGAGGCCTCCTGGTGTCTTCAACAGCCCCCAAAACAAGATGATGGGCCGTCTTGACCCCTTCACCAGGCCCATCACAAGAGGAAGGACCCTCCTAGTGTCTTCACCAGCCCCAGTACAGAAGATGATGGGCCGTCTTGACCCCTTCACCAGGCCCATCACAAGAGAAAGAGGACCTTCTGGTATCTTCAACAGCCCCAATACAGAAGATGATGGGCCGTCTTGACCCCTTCACCAGGCCCATCACAAGAGAAAGGAGGCCTTCTGGTGTCTTCACCAGCCCCAATTCAGAAGATGATGGGACGTCTTGACCCCTTCACCAGGCCCATCACAAGAAGAAGGACCCTCCTAGTGTCGTCACCAGCCCCAGTACAGAAGATGATGGGACGTCTTGATCCCTTCACAGGGCCTGTCTCAAGAGAAAGAGGGCCCTCTGGCATCTTCAACAGCCCCAATTCAGAAGATGATGGGCCGTCTTGACCCCTTCACCAGGCCCATCACAAGAGAAAGGAGGCCTTCTGGTGTCTTCACCAGCCCCAATTCAGAAGATGATGAGACGTCTTGACCCCTTCACCAGGCCCATCACAAGAAGAAGGACCCTCCTAGTGTCGTCACCAGCCCCAGTACAGAAGATGATGGGACGTCTTGATCCCTTCACAGGGCCTGTCACAAGAGAAAGAGGGCCCTCTGGCATCTTCAACAGCCCCAATTCAGATGATGGGACGTTTTGACCCTTTCACCAGGCCCATCACAAGAAGAAGGACCCTCTTAGTGTCTTCACCAGCCCTAGTACAGAAGATGATGGGCCGTCTTGACCCCTTCACAGGGCTTGTTACAAGGGACGCCACACCGCCCCGGGCTGTTAGCAAAACACACTTACCCTCGGGACTCCAAACTGCAGGTTGGTCCAGTCTAAAGACACAGTAACTTGTTCGTGGCGTCAGTGCAAACAAGAGTCCGGGGGATAATTCACACAAGCATTCCCTTATCAGCTCAGTTAACTTCGTCATTAATTAAGCCGACATGGAACGAAAGAACAACCGAGACTTAGAAAAAATATAAGTGACACGACAGTCAACTTTATAAGTGTGTGTGTGTTATGTTTAGGAAATATAGCTAAGCAGGAAACAGTTCATAGAGGATGAGAATACATGTAAAAACTGTGGTGTAATTTGTCTCAAACATTTACTACATAATTGCTGCCTCGAGGGTCATTATCATACATGGATACTACATAATTACTGCCTGCAATTAGTCATTCTCATAGATACTATATGATTACGGCCTGTAATGAATCATTGTAATATACTGTTTATAATCACGTAATGACTAGATGCAAAATGAGGAGAGGGTTTCAGATTTTGTTTACGGACAAATATGTACCGAATTTTTTTTAGGTTTGATTTCAATTCCTCGATATAGAGGAAGATTGCTTGGGCCAGACCTCAGTGTGTCCACATCTATGTCCATGTGTGCGGGCGTGCATACGCACCTTGGTTAAGTTTTATACCAGAATCAAGTTCCACATCTGTATCCATGTGTGCGGGCGTGCATACGCACCTTGGTTAAGTTTTATACCAGAATCAAGTTCCACATCTGTATCCATGTGTGCGGGCGTGCATACGCACCTTGGTTAAGTTTTATATCGGAGTCAAGTTCCAAAGTTTGGTTTGGTTTCACATCCCTCAAGTTCAGCTGTCAGTCACTCTCACGTACAGTCGTGTAACCCCATACGCTGATACAGATAAGCGCTTCAGCATCCCACACACCCTCAAAAAATGAGTTGCCCTGACTTATATGTTGCGTCTCAGGGGCCAACTTCGTAATTAGAAATTGTGTCTCGATTTTCAGAACCCCTAAAGTGATAATCTACATCGTCACACAGTTTTGAACGCGACCTTCCCAAATTTAGAAAGTGTGGGACGGGGGTTGGGGTGGGAGAGATAACCCAGGAACCTTTTATCATTGTACATGTTGTTAACGAGTGGCAAATATTCGTTTAACAGATGAACAGTAAATTTGCAGGACAAACTTGACCTCGTACGTCAGTCACACACACACACACACCCACATACACATACAGTGGGCGGTCGGGGAGCCATCAGATCGAGTGTACGCGCTGGGAGTGGTGGTAGTTCAGATGGGGGTGCATTCACCCCTCTCGTGTTCGTTCCCCCCCCTGTCCTCCCTTCTCCACGCCCGCTACCACCGCGAGAAACTTCTCACACTAAAACAGACATATGCCAAGATTACTCCCACATGCAGGAGTACGTCCAGCACACACACACACACGTGTGTGGCGTGGGAGGGAGGTGCCGCAGGCGATGATCAGATTTCCACCAAGGTTTTGCGAGAACTGCAGCCGTTCTGCTCCCCAGTTACGCAGCTGCTGCTGCTGCTGTTAAGCTGCTGTGCTGTTCCGGTGGGTATGGGGTGAGGGGGATATGCGAAGGGCGCAGCTGTTCATTTGTTCTCAGTACAGAGGTACTTGTCGATGTCTTTGGTGTTTATTATTAGTTTTTTTTTCTACTGTTGTTACTACCTCCTTTGGCCAGCCTGCTGTATCACTGGGAGTAGAGTCTCGTCGAAGAACTCTTTCACTCCAGAGGAGCACACTACTTCCCTGCTACTGGAAGCAGCGCAACTTTGGAGCTTTCAGCAGCTCTTGCACAGAGGTCCAGGGTAACATCTCTGGATTTATATGGTTCCGAAACGGAAGCTTATAAAACCTTATATATATATATATATATATATATATATATATATATATATATATATATATATATATGGGTGTTACTGGACTCTGCCTGCGTGAGGTTGCACCGCGAGTGAAAAGTCATCTTTGGCAAAGCTGGTATGATTGAGAGCACATTCTCTTCAGAGAAGCTCTTAACTGCAAAGGAGTCTCCATTTCCCTGCTACTGGACGTAGCGCAGCCTCGAGCCACAGGTGCATTTAAAGGGGTCCTTGGGGTAACACCAGGACTCGTTTATAGAAATTGGTCCTTGAGATGATGATTGATACATGATATAGATAAATGAGATGAGGATCTGATCATGAGTTAGTGAATGAAGATACAGCTGTAAATAGTAAACAAGGAAAAGAATGAAATGAAATATCAATATAGAAGGTCCAGAAGGCTTCCCCCCATCCCCCAATGGTGACATGATGGTGTTGGCACCGTGCCTGGACGGTGGCACCAGTGCCTCGCTGACGAGGAACTGCTTGCACATGTTCCATGAGGCCGAGGGGCCCAGGCACTCGTGTGGGGAGGAGGGCGAGACCTGCTGACGCCCTGCGGTGGTGGTGGTGGTGATAAGGGTAATGGTGATGGTGGTGATGGGGATGTTAGAGATGCTGATGGTGATGGGGATGTTTGTGATGGGGATGTTGGTGATGGGGATGTTGGCGGTAGGGATGTTGGCGATGGGGATGTTTGTGATGGTAATGTTGGCGATGGGGATGTTTGTGATGGGGGTGTTGGTGATGGGGAATTGAAGTCGGTCGGAGATCCAGACGTTGTGGAGCAGACTGTGGCAGGCACCAGGGCGCCTCAGACCTCCGTCGACTCACCGAGCAAGCAAGCACACGCCCTCCACCTCTCCCCTCCCCGTCCCTTACTACACTACCGGTACTACTGTATCAGGAGGGGGAGATTGTAGCCTCTCCCCTCACCCCTCTCATTCGTCCTCCCACCTCCTCACTCCTCATTCGTGGCCGCTGATGGGAGACAGAGAGAGATAATGACTAATGGCGACTATGACAGATGATGACTGATGGGTCCGTGTGGAGAAGACAGTGACCGCTGAAGCAATTAGCAGATAACGACCGGCGGAGCAATGAGTAACTGGTCATTACTCGAGGATGAGCTGCGGTGTCACGAGCCAGCGCGTGGTAATCATTGAAGAAGAGAAAGAGGCGCATTTAGCAATGAGGGGAGCATTCAGCGCCAGTTCCTGTGGGCGAAGTGCCTCTCACTGGAGCATATGTGACGCTGGCTGAATTGACTTTCAGTGGAGCATGCGATGGCTGCTGGCTGGAGGCCTTATCGGTAGCAGCTGGAGGGCATGGAAGCCTCTCTGGCGTATCCACCAGTCCTTCGGGAGACACTGGTACACGTAGGGTAGGTTGCGGCCGCCTACGAGAGCTAACTGAGCTTGTCGTAGATACTGGAGCCTACGAGAACTACCGGAACCTCTTGCAGCTACTGGAACGTAACGAGAGCTACAGCAGCCTACCGCATCCACTGGAACTTAACGAGAGCTACAGCAGCCTACCGCAGCCACTGGAATCTACGAATGTTACTGGAGCCTATCGCAGCCACTGGAACCTACGAGATTTACAGCAGCCTACCGCAGCCACTGGAGCCGATGAGTGTTACTGGAGCCCATCGCAGCCACTGGAACCTATGAGTGTTACTGGAGCTTAAGATGGCTCACTAGCCCACCGCAGTTACTGGAGCCCATGAGAGTTACTGGAGCTGAAGAGTTAATGAGTTGTTTGTTTAGTTAGTCATTCGTCAGTTAGTCTGTTAGTTAGCGTTTCCCTAGGGATCCAGAGGAGGAAGACGGTGAGTCTGGGAGAGGAGGCTGCTGCTTCTGCTGCAGCAGCTGCCGGCCGTCACCTGACCTAAGCTGGGACTAGTCTTGGGGACCCTGACCTTGTCTCTAGTGCTGGCAGTGACATCACCCTTGACATTCACACGCCGGGATAACCTTTCACGACGCCTCCCAGCTGTGGCGACGTACGTACCCACATTTCTCCCTAAGGCTAAACAATACTCAACCTTTGTAACAGTTAAGGTCTCGTTTCGTCTTTTTATGGCCCTCATGTCCGTCCTCCTCCCTCACTCTGCTTCAGTTGTCGCGTTGTTGTATTTCAGGAGGAGGAGGAGGAGGAGGTGGTGGGAGTCACCCTCAAAACCCTCACGAAGGGATTAAACACATGGCTACGATGCAGAGGAGTTGCTCTTTACCTACACATCCACAAGCAGTAGCAGTATACATTGATGGGATGATGTATATATGTATGTACATATATATATGTATATGTCTATATGTATATATCCCTGGGGATAGGGGAGAAAGAATACTTCCCACGTATTCCCTGCGTGTCGTAGAAGGCGACTAAAAGGGAAGGGAGCGGGGGGCTGGAAAGGTACCTAGAGTACATACTGATCACAAATTGTCCTGGGGCTATCCACTTCAGTCTTGTGTACCGACAGGAAATGAAACATGGTGTAGTTTGCATTGGGCGATCCTTCTCTAGCCAGCAATGCCTGGTCGACGGGAGGGCATGAAGCAAGAATCGGATTACTATTGATCTTAAGACGTACTTCTGTGGTAATAGAAATGTAGATATATAGAACAGGTTGAAAGAGGAAGAGAGTGTTCATGCACACAGTATAAATGAGAAGTTTGCAAGATATGAGAGGAGGTTTATAGAGACAGGGGCCTCGCGAGTGTAAAACTCCCCTCCCCATACAGTACAGATAGGTACCTGCTCAGATATGTATACACCCACATCCCATGCTCATTCACATGACGTATCTCCCCTCTACAGCCTTGATGGTACTCTCCCCAGCAGTCCTTGGGCCTCGCAAAACTCCCCTCGCGTGATAACCTCGGTCAGAAATCCTCAACTTTCTTTCTCTCATCCTCAAGTCTTCAGGCAACACGAGACTAATATTCCCATGTGTAGTCCTGAATTCTGCGAAATTTATTCGTCCAGGTCTTTAAATGAGTTTATTTTTTTTCCATTTCACAACTTAATTTCCGACTTATTTAGCAAAATTGTGTTTTTTTTTTGTTTTTTTTTAAATCTATACCCGTGGTCCCTCCGTGGTTCAGTGCCCGTAAGAATTATAGCACTGCCTCAATCGTAGGGGTTTTTGTGCCTCTCGTGTATATATATCTCCCTTTAGGATAAATATTTGCCTTCAATTATCCACCCTTTCAGGGCCTCGGCTGAATGCTCAGCTCCTCCCCCTCCCACCGTCAATTGGTACTCTTTCTAGCCATTCCTTCTCCAGTCAGACAGACGAACAGACCTCGCTACTCTCTCTCTCTCTCTCTCTCTCTCTCTCTCTCTCTCTCTCTCTCTGTCCGCTACGACCATCCGCGTCCATCAGACCTTCGTTGCGTCACTGTTATCATTCTGGTCCACACTCATCCACATATCTGTTGCCTCACTATTAGCACCCTAGTTCACACTCATAACGCGTCTGTTGCCTCACTGTTAGCACCCTTGTTCACAATCATAACGCGTCTGTTGCCTCACTATTAGCACCCTAGTTCACACTCATAACGCGTCTGTTGCCTCACTATTAGCACCCTAGTTCACACTCATAACGCGTCTGTTGCCTCACTATTAGCACCCTAGTTCACACTCATAACGCGTCTGTTGCCTCACTGTTAGCACCCTTGTTCACACTCGTAACGCGTCTGTTGCCTCACTATTAGCACCGTATGTCTCACTCATAACCCCTCTGTTGCCTCACTGTTGTTGAAGGAATATAAAGGAATTCAAACAACAAACGGACCCAGTGGATCCTTTCCAGGCCGTTTGTGAACACTGGAAGAGATCAGTAACACGAGATAAGTGTGGTCAAAGCAAATAAACAAACAGTTAAGGAGAAATACTTAGAAACTTAAGTAACTTTAGAGAGAACCAGCTAAAGTTAGTCGTGGAGTTGAAGCAGCGTGTTTGTCTAGCCTGTCCTGCCACGAGCGAGTCTGTGAGTACTGCTTCCAATTACTTGTTACGTTGCACTACATATCCATCATCGCGTTGAAGAAAAGGACTAAAAGAAATTACTTTGCCTCCCCCAAAGTAAAATGTCTTGCCCACGAGTTTTTATCCATTACCACGAGTGATATTGGAACAAAAAATTAGAAATTCGCTTAGAGAGAGAGAAGAGAGAGAGAGAGAGAGAGAGAGAGAGAGAGAGAGAGAGAGAGAGAGAGAGAGCAAAACGCTTGATAGTTTTGATAACTTGCATCAATCACTTCTCACCCTCTTTTTTTTGTTCGATAAGTTTAATGCGTCTTGTCCGTTCTCGGAGGAATTCCTTTTTACTCCTTCCCGAAACGATCTCTTGGTATAGCTGTTCGATGCACACCCTATCCATATCCTCATGGTAAACACAAAAACCCTCGAACGATAAATGTTTCGTCGAAAACCAGGTTTCGAATCGTTGATCGACCAGTGAACCAGTATATGAACCACGAACTCCTCCTGAATACAGTGGCTTCCAGGAGTTAACCAACTACGAACCCCAAGAAGCATCATGGACCCGAGGAACTCGTTACAGTAATTTTTTTCAATATCAGCGGCACACACACACACACACACACACACACACACACACACACACACACACACACACACACACACAGGGTGGGGTTAGGAGCGCGCAGTACGCTCGCTGCTCTTGCAACAAAGAGAAAACAAAACCAAAATCAATTGTCGTTCCGCTGGCCAACTTCCAGCCAGAGCTCACCACTGTGGAACTCTCCGCACTGCAAATAACCTGCTAAAAAGAGCAGATCAGGGCTTAACTATCTCATTTTTTTTTAGCTTCATTCATTGTTCCGGGATAAAACTTATCATGCGCTGTTGTATTTAATTCCACTTAAAGCTGATGGTATATATATATATATATATATATATATATATATATATATATATATATATATATATATATATATATATATGTGTCATCCTCGTTCCTTCTCGTTTGGTAGTTGGCTGTTATCTTCCTCGTCCACTCTTATCATCCAGTAAACACACACACGCACACACACACAGGGCTTCCGTGGTGTAGTGGTCAGCGTCTCTGACCAGGACGCGGGAGTCTGCCCTTAGCCAGCCCTAACTAATCATCCTCCCCTTAGAATTGTTCGATAAATGAGCTTCTGGCATAAGGTAGTGTGTGTGTGTGTGTGTGTGTGTGTGTGTGTGTGTGGAGAGAGAGAGAGAGAGAGAGAGAGAGAGAGAGAGAGAGAGAGAGAGAGAGAGAGAGACCTATAGGAACACAGGTTAGGCATATAGACAGATAGACGGTCATGCAGACAGGGTTGGCGTATGAATATAGACAGACAGACGCATGTAAAATGTTCATCGAGGCAGATGGACGGGTCTACACAGACAGACACACACATCATTTCCCCGTGACTTGGTCGTAATAATTTGGTCCAGAGACCCGAGTCATATTCACCATTTCATGAAGCAATTTATTCCCCGGTAATTATTTAATAATTTACGAGTGTTATCTGTCTCTGAACCTTATAAAAAATCACAATACCATTTCATCGAAAAATATTTTTTCCAAATATGAACCTTCAGTTCTCTATACATTAAATTTTCCCAAGTATTTCGACCTTTTGTTTTTTATGAATTACTTTTTTTTTAAGTATTTTTTTCTATCATATTTAAGGATAATGGTTTTGAAGGTCGTGTTGGTGTATGTATTATCCGCTGCTGGTGTTTGTGAGTGTCTGGCATCTCCAGATTACTGGGGTGGAGGAGAATTTCCAGTGTCGCTAAACCCATCATTAACTACGGACGGAGTGGCGTGACCTGTGACCCCGAGAATGTTGACCCAAGATACGGCATATCAGATAGGAGGAGTCCACCAGGAGAGGAAGAGATGATCATACGGCCGTGTGTGGGCCAATCAGCGCTCACTTCAGTTACCAACGCTCATCGTTAAGATAGCCAGAGTCATCATCTAGTTATAGATTGTAGACATGTACTTAACGAATAAACGAGGGTGTATTTACCGGGCAGTTCCCATCAGCCAATAAACGAGGGTGTATTTACCGAGCAGTTCCCATCAGCGAATAAACGAGGGTGTATTTACCGAGCACTTTCCATCAGCCAATAAACGAGGGTGTATTTACCGAGCAGTTCCCATCAGCCAATAAACGAGGGTGTATTTACCGAGCACTTTCCCATCAGCGAATAAACGAGGGTATATTTACCGGGCAGTTCCCATTAGCCAATAAACGAGGGTGTATTTACCGGGCAGTTCCCATCAGCCAATAAACGAGGGTGTATTTACCGAGCAGTTCCCATCAGCCAATAAACGAGCGTGTATTTACCGAGCACTTTCCATCAGCCAATAAACGAGGGTGTATTTACCGAGCAGTTCCCACCGTTAGTGGATACATCATTTAAGATCTGAACGACGTGGTGCGGGGTTTGTATGGCAGTTTACGTCGACTGAAGCTTCATTCAGTCAACACAGTGTATCATAAACTGGCAGCTGTTTGCACCCGGGGCCACATCCTTCAACGGTGATGTCCCTTTGTCCTTAAACAGTGTTTGTGTTTACTTGGTCTGCGTCACAGAGGGGAATTTGGCTCAGTAGACCTTGCCAGAGTTATCTTGGCTGGCTTCGGGCTCGTCTTCCTGGTACTCGACTGGTACAAGCCACACACGCCTTGGGTTGCTGTGACCTAAGTGAACACCAATTACTTTAGCCTGGTCGATGCTTCTTATGTCTTGGAAATGGCTGTATCCATGTCTTCTTGTGTGATTACAGATTGTCAACCATCCCATTTTCTGTAAGTCCTCTCTGTATCACCCTGTATCACTCTGTATCAACCTGTATCATAGGGACTTAACTATGACATTGGTCATGGAATACGTGTTCCGTTCCTGGGGAACAAGGAGTATTCTTTCGTTTGCCAGACTATGGAGGTGGGGTTGGGGACCCCCAATTTTGCCACATCAAACCCCACCAAAATATGCTTATATCCATATGTATAAGTAGGAAAAAGGGGGTTAAAGGTAGATGGATTTATACATATCCATATTTACATGCGTACATACATGCGTAGATGCATATGTATGTACGCAAAAAGATGTTTTTCGGTTGTGAGGGAGCGCCGTGGCATCTCGTCTTGTCATCCAACCTCAAGGTGGTGAGTCAGTGACATTAACGCCTGACCTCGCGTTAAAGAACTTGCACTGGGGGGGGAAATGACACGTATAAGGTCAAGAATTTGCACTGGGGGAGAGGATATGACACGTTTAAGGTCAAGAACTTGCACTGGGGGAGGGGATATGACACGTTTAAGGTCAAGAACTTGCACTGGGGGAGGGGATATGACACGTTTAAGGTCAAGAACTTGCACTGGGGGAGGGATGATGATGATGATTACACATTTAAGGTCACGACTCCTTTAAGACCTGGGAACTCTTCGTTGTGGCTCATCACCACGACGTGGAGGTGGCACTTAAACAGACATATAGACAGGCAGACAGGGAATGGACGGACAGACGCCCATCAGAAAGTCTGAACGGTGTGGTGTAGGTTAGATAATAATTACTGCACCACAGTAATTACTTCTGTCTCTCTCAGTACGTCCTCTAGTAATTACTTCTGTCTCTCTCAGTACGTCCTCTAGTCAGCTGCTGCCCCCTCCCCCCACGCCCGGACCGGCTGTCTGCGCCTCCCTCCGTAAGTACACCCTCTCCCAGGCTATGACAGACACAGCGAGCAGCTAAACGCGAGGAGGAGGAGGAGGAGGAGCGGGAGGAGAACGCAAACCTTAATCACACGAAGTAACTCGATCCCCCCCAGCCACAGTGTTGGGTGAGACTTTGTGACGTGACGAGAGCGAGGCTTTCTACCCCCAATCAACTGCATTCCCGCAGTGTGACGCCCCATTATTATTTCTCACAGTTGGTGCGCACCAGCTCCGCGCTATGCGGCAGATGAATGGGAAGGACGAAGGGAACTCGAGATCAAATGGGGAAGGAAGGACGGATGAGAGAAGATCTTAGGGTCTGAGGCCCGAACATGCAGGAGTGTGAAAGGCATGCACGGGATAGATTGAATTGGAATGATGTGGTATACCGGGGGGGCGACGTATTATCAGTGCACTGAACCAGGGCACATGAAGCAACTGGGGTAAATCACGGAAAGGTCGGTGGGGCTTGATTATGGATAGGGGGGCTGTGGTTTCAGCTAGGGAATGGGTGAACGACTTAGTCCTTTTTCTGTTCTTGGCACTACCTCGTTGACACAGGAAACGGCGAACGAGTATGAAAGAAATTATTATTTTTATTATTATTACCATTGTTATCATTAGTAGCATTTTTATATTATCATTATTATTATTATTATTATTATTATTATTGTACAGATGTTCAGTGTGAGCGATAACGAGCTGTTCAGACAATTACCTCGGGGTTAACCAGCCGGATCCTGAGAGGAAATTCCCAGATCACGGAGTCTTTACCCACCCACCCGCCCCCCTTGTCGTCAATCACCCGTAAATGACTGGTTCATCTTTTGTGAATCTGGACACACAGTGTACCATTGTCTGCCGAGACACGGGGTCGCTGTGGTGTATGACCCTGAGAAGTAGAGAGAGAGAGAGGGAGAGAGAGAGAGAGAGAGAGAGAGAGAGAGAGAGAGAGAGAGAGAGAGAGAGAGAGAGAGAGACTCGTATCCACTGACTTCATGATAGTCATACCAGTCCTACCAATGATCCAGTTTCGTAATGAACCATTTCAGCCAACAGCGCCATCTATGAAGCCTTTATCCTACACCTTCCATCCCCCAACCCCTCCGCTTTTAACACACGACTACCACCTCTCGTTTTCGCATTCTTGGCCCACTGTATTCTAAGATCGAAGGGGGAGTTTCGCCAATATCTTCAAGAATTGCTGAAGGAAAAAAAAATCTTATTGGGGCTGGGGGGGGGGGAAGACACTGCGAAGACTTCGCCTTTGTATAAAAGATGGATGAAATTTTTTACAAACTTGGTAGGGTACAATACTTTCTTGTCCTCCGAAACTTTCCTCATATGACTCCTTGCTTCTCTTTATTTATTATTTTCCTGTTACTGATGTCGCCCATCACTGGAATTCTTGAAAGATAATCTGGTTAATGTAGACACAGGAAGGTAAGGCATTGTCAGGCTTATCTGCTTAGTGTAGACGCAAGAATGTATGGCATCAGGAAGCTTATCTGGTTACTGTATACACGAAAGTATAAGAAACTTTAATAGAAATATGAAATAGGGTTAGTAATAGGCACCTAAACCCCACTGAAACAGATGTCCCTATTTCGCAAGCCCTATGTCAGTGTGCTTCTAAATTGGCAAATAAGAGGAATAGGATCTTTTTCAAGGTTTTCCCGAAGCCTTGCAAACCTCTTTCCCAAGCATTCTGGACACAGACAGACAGACAGACATGCAGGCAAGAAAAGCTTGACAGCTTATCAGGATAAAAGCGTGTGATCACTGGAGTGATTTTGGAGATATCAAAAACCGTTCCTTCGTCTCGGCTAGAAATTGGAACGATGTAAACTCTTCTGAGGAATTAATCCTCCTTCTCCAGAGTATTATGAATATGATCGTCAGGAAAATATTCTCGAAAGTCTTATGAAGATAAGAGGAGAATTCTCTTTTGAAGCCTTATAGTAGTCATCCCCAGAAAATGTTCCATATAGTCATTGAATAATCCCCAGAAAATGTTCCATATAGTCATTGAATAATCCTCAGAAAATGTTCCATATAGTCATTGAATAATCCCCAGAAAATGTTCCATATAGTCATTGAATAATCCCCAGAAAATGTTCCATATAGTCATTGAATAATCCTCAGAAAATGTTCCATATAGTCATTGAATAATCCCCAGAAAATGTTCCATATAGTCATTGAATAATCCCCAGAAAATGTTCCATATAGTCATTGAATAATCCCCAGAAAATGTTCCATATAGTCACTGAATAATCCCCAGAGAATTTTATCAAGATTTTTGTGTAAAAATAATTCCCCGGAGAATGTTTTCCAATGCCTTGTAAAGTTAATCACAAGAATATATCCTCCAAAACCTTATAGAATTTATCTCCAGAGAATGTTCTGTAAATGTCCTTGCACGACGGTACGACCCTTGAACACGACGGTACGACCCTTGAGCACGACGGTACACGACCCCTGAGCTCGACGGTACGACCTATGTTTACGATGGTCTGGGCCTTTGAATTGAGGTCAAAGGCCCAGACATACTTACTCAAAGGTCGCACCGTCGTTCTCAAGGATCGTACACACACACACACACACACACACACACACACACACACACACCACGAATTAATTGCTAACCCCCGAAAAAAGTGCACAAAAAAAACATCTAGCTTAGTGAGATCTGATAATGAATAATGTGCTTATTCGCAATTCGCTTGACTTTAGGAATGTCACATGAACGAAAGGATGTTAAAAATTTACGTCTGTCTGGAGAGAGAGAGAGAGAGAGAGAGAGAGAGAGAGAGAGAGAGAGAGAGAGAGAGAGAGAGAGAGAGAGACTTTCCGGCACATGTAAAAGTAGAGAGTTAAAAGATAAATGGGGTCCGCAAGTAGAGATGACATATGATAAAACAGACATGAAAAAAAAGATGTTCGTGCAAAAGCATTCGCGTCTGTCGTCTGCCCAGAGCTAAAGAATTTGTTTACATGTGTGTGTGTGTGTGTGTGTGTGTGTGTGTGTGTGTGTGTGATTTATATATAAACCTCTGCTCCGGTCGGCAACAACGAGAAAATAATGTTATTCTAGTCAGAATATTTGGAAGAAGATTGGAACCACATTAGATATGTGATGATCTTCCGTTATCATGAGAATACTGAATACTCGAAGGATAAGCCATTCTAGCTCATTCAAAGCTAAGGTTAAAAAAAGATTAGAAACAACTAGAGATTCTGTCTTTGAAACTAGGAATGTTAATTGATCATTAGACGTAGCCTGGAATTCTAGCTTTGATCTAAGATTGGGAATATTGATGATTATCTTCCATTCAAAGCTATTGAACATAAATGGTCTGAAATTATAGTGATTATAGCTGTAAATCTGAAGCTATGAAGTGACTGTGAAGAAGTGGTGATGACTGTAGCTTTAATCCGGAGTCTCGTTGGTGCTGGGTGCTTGGCGTGTGACCTAAGAGAGAGAGTCCATCATCTCGGCTCGCAGTATCTGTGCTCGCTGGTCAAGGGCGTTGAGGCTACTACTGCTGGTGTTGGTCGTGGCAACATGGTGGAGGCCTGCGTGTCCTTTGCTGTACCCTGGCGGACTTTGGTTGATGACCGAGGTGGCTGAGGATGCGTGTTCTTGCTGGCTGTTGATGTCCCCCTCTTGCAACTCCTAGTGTGTGTGTGTGTGTGTGTGTGTGTGTGTGTGTGTGTACAAATGGGTGTTACTGGACTCACCTTTGGTGAGGCTGTGTCATCGTCAGTCAGCAAAACAAAGTACAGTCACGTCAAGGAACTTCTCGCTTAAGAGGAGTCCATCCTGACCCTGCTACTGAATGTGACGCAGCCTTGGAGCTGCAGGAATAAGCTGCTGGATAAGTGGCCCTTGGGAAGGGAGGGGGTAAGGGGGGTTATAACCCCATGGCCACTTAGTTTTCGTGAGTCCTGAGGTTGTATTACCCAGTGGGTGGAGGACATCAATTTCGTATTTCTTAGTTCCACCTCTTCTTCTCCCTACGAACTACAAGTGTTTCGTGATGCTGTGCTGGACCAGGGATTAGGAGGTTTTGCCCTAGGCTAGTATACATCCCACGCCTCACTCATTCGTAATGCCGAGATATTCAAATTGACTTTAGTAAAGCTAAGGATTAAGCATTATCAAGGCTAATTATACTCTCATTAAGCTGCAGGAATCAACATCCATGACTGTTAAGCGAGGATTTCTATCTAGTTATGTTTGAACCTCGACTCTTTTCCTTTGATATTACTTTTTTCACCAGTTCTGAAGCTCTGAGAACGCAGCCAGTGTCTTAAACTGTAATGGGATGCCGAACCCTGAGACGCCCTCGTAAGCCCATGGTTCCGCTTAGCTTTGAAGAACCAGATTTACGTGGGAGAGTTTTAAACTTCTTTTTTGCTCCTCACGGTCGCCTTTTGTATAAAATCTTCCTTTTGTCTCGGGACTATCGAGCGTCGGTGTGGAAAGTTGGACAATAAGAGAGGAAGGAAGGTTTTCCCCACCACACACACCCACCACAATGCCCTCTCCCACACTGGTGGACAATGGGATGCAAGAAAGGAGAAGAACTCTCGATGGTATCCTGGTGTAGTCTTTTGACATGATGAGGTGAGAATGCGTCACATGAGGTGACGTTCAATGCGTCACATCAGGTGACGCTATTAGAGCAGCGTCACATGTGGGGTTTAAGCCAGACCAGAGTATCAAGGGACCACATTTACGCGGTAAAAGCGCAAATGGTCTTAGAATTATCTTCTACGAGCGAAGAAGGTGTTCAGAAAGATTTTTTCGACGAGATTTCGTAACTTTGACGGCCCTAAGTGCGACCCTTAGAGATAACTGGACCCAGAATTCCCTTCAGTATCACCCAGCCAACGAAGGAACCCGGCCATCCTACCACACTCCCACCGTGGTAGACACCACAGTTCATACCCATGACAGTTCCTGGACCAGACAATACGTTTTCCAACATCATAAGAAGACTTACTGTATGGGGTTCCCGGGACAGCTTCCACGACCTCCTCAGTCAGCGACACTTGCTCCTGTGGCGTCTTCTGCTGCGGCCGCTGGCTCCGACCTCTGCCGCCAGGCCTGTCGCCTCTCTTTCCTGCCGGAGAGACAGACGCAACATGTGACTCAAAGCCGTCATTGCTTGCATTGATTCTCTCTCTCTCTCTCTCTCTCTCTCTCTCTCTCTCTCTCTCTCTCTCTCTCTCTCTCTCTCTCTCTCTCCTCTAAGACGGCCTTAGATTGACGTTATCAAACTACTAGTTCCTTTTAACTCCGTCCTCACGTGCGTGTGGTGAATTGAGTGCGGCAGAGTGATGCAAGGGACTGTGACTGAAATGCTAATCACATGAATGGTAAAGTGTGTGTGTGTGTGTGTGTGTGTGTGTGTGTGTGTGTGTGTAGGGGGTTGGGTGAGGGGTGGCAGAGCTGTGGACTCGCTCACACTAGAGCACTATGTCTAGGACTTTAAGAAGGTTGACCCCCCTTTAGAAATAGAATTATAGAAAAAAGATAGATAGCGCAACACCTAATTGTTAATGGTAACTTAAGATATTAGGACTGGGTTTCCCTCTCTCGTGTAGTGGATGAGTCCATGTGATACACTGTGAGCTAATGTAATGACCCAACTCGGCAACATTTAATCTTATAATCATCTGGCCACTAGGTGTCCGATGCCGACACTCTGTAATCATTTTGCACCAACGCTTTCAAGATGAGCATGGCAGACGGCGCAAGTGAATTAGCCGCCGATGGCGTCAGCGAGTAAACTAGAATCGTAACGAGTGACAATGATAGATACACAACCAGACAGACCCCAAGGTCCCAGCGAGTGGGTCTGGGTCTTAACAAGTACTTCGACTATACTGTCCTCATCCTTCAGAGTAACCAGGACCCCAACGTACCTTTCGTCACGATGATGGTCTGGCTGTAGGCGTCGAACTGGGTGTTGTTCCGAGTTCGTCTGTGATGGCTGCGACGAAAGCTGTTTTCTCCCGACGTGTACGACGTAGTCCTGCTCTGCACGTCCTTGTCCCGCCTGGAGGGCGGCTTCCAGCCTCTGGAACGCCGACGGTGATGGCGGTGGTGAGTGCGTGACTGGTGGCGTCGATGGCTGGCGCCTGGCGTGATGGTGATACCAGTAGGGAAGGGGCGTCTGTGTTGGTGATGGTGGCTGCGGTGGGGTTTGCGGTGGTGTCTGGCGTCAGCGTCGCCCTCCGTCCCTCGGGTGTTACCCTCAGCTGGTCTCAGGGGAAGGCGATGGCTCCTGTAGGAGGTGAGGAAGAGGCGCTAGTTCCTCCGCCGCCGTGGCTGCTTCTACGGCCGGGTCGTCGCTGATGTAGCCCCGGGTACTGTCGCTCACGTTCTTGCTGCTGTTCTGCTGCTGTGGCTGTTGATAAGGGAGTAACGACAAGTCACCCGTGGACTCGTTCCCAGAGCCGTAGACCAGCCGATAGAGATGGTAGAGCTCCCCCTCGAAAAACGACTTGTTCTCCTTCTCTTGGTCTTCGGCCAGGTGGTAGAGATCACCCTCATACATTATCTCTCGACCATCCTCGTCTGCCGGGTTCTCAAGTCTGATGAAGCAGCCTTCCTCGTCCTCACCATCAATCTCAATCGTCCTGTGTTTTTTACCCCCTTTCTTCTCGTCCTTTCCACTGGCTTCCTGTTAAAGCAAGATTGTTTACAGTTGGCGTTTAGGGGGAAGACAGATGTAGGCAAGTGAACACTCTCTCAACACACACGAGGTTATTTAATGACGCTGTTCATCAGAGATAACAATAGGACATTCTACAGCAGTGTGGACAGTGTCAGGTGTAGACTTGAGGAACATGATTTAATTTTCATGATGGATAAGACTATTAGAAAGAGGGCACAGGGCACTCATCGACCCTGAACTGACCCTGAAATTCTAGATGACATTAGTGACGGGCTGACTGTACTTATGTAGCAACCTAGCCTGACCTTGCAAGTGTCATGTATTCTTCAGTGACTTGAACTGATCCACGTACTGTTTATGACCTGACCTGACTGTGGTATTATAGCAACCTACTTGCGTCAAGACATCAAGACCTGGGTTGAAATAGTGTGCCATAGTTATCTAGTTCTCTTTGTAACCTGTGCCTTGACCTGTAAGGGTGAACGTGGGTTGACCTGCACTGACCTGGTTGGTCCAACCGGGGCAGCAGGCGAAGATGGTGTGTACCTGCACCTCCTGCCGGTTCTCGTATACCGTTCGGTACTGGGTTCTGCAGGGGAGGAAAGAAGACGAGGTGAGAACAGTCAACACGAAGATATTCATACATCGTCATATTGTTTTCCCTCCAGTATGAGGGGAAGTATGTGGGTATCTTACCTCTTCAGTTCGACGGTACGACCGCCTAGACATAAAGAAACTGTGCTTGAGCACGACGGGTAACGACCCAATGCGTACGAAGAAGACACTGTCCTAAAGGATAAGGTTAAGGTCTTTGTACCGTCTTGCTCAGAAGTCGTACAGTCGTGCTGAGTGGTCGTACTGTCGTGCTGAAAGGTCGTAACGTCCTTTTCAACGGTCCTACCGACCTGTTCAATGGTCGTTCCTTCGTGTTACTCTATGCACTGTCTGGCATACCGAATTCAACACGAACGAAATGGAAAAAAAAATTGCATGCCCAGTGCCACCAACATTTGCATGCATGCCCAGTGCCACCAGCAGGGACGGAACCACTTAACCACCAACACTTAACATTCTGTCGTCTAGAATCACAGACTTCATCCATTCTCAAGTTGAGAATTAAGTGTCCAGTCTCCACTCGTATGACAGAGCTCGTATACAAACGCTGTTAAGGCTTATTCTTATGGATGAAAACGAGGTGTCTCTCTGTACTGGACCTCGGATGTAAGAAACACACACACACACACACACACACACAGCACGACTCATAACAAGAACCATAAGCAAGGACAAGCCTAAACAAACTGTCGTGGGCTGTCGTCGCCAAGCTACAGTAAAGCGTCGGGCGCTGTATGATAAGATCAGCGGAGTCTCATGTTGAAGCCAGATACAAGACTGTAACCAGGACGATGATACAATGGACTAGGAATACTGGGAGGCTGGTGGCCTGGCGGCTTACTAGTAGGTCGAGTGAATGAGTGCAAGAGGCAGCGACACTCAAGCCCCTGCTTAACGAAGGCAACAGTATACCATCTCTGACAAATGCAGCAACACACAGGCCCTGACGAAGGCAGCAACACACAGGCCCTGACGAAGCTAGCAACACCCCAGCCCTCACAGAACGCAGCAACACCCCAGCCCTCACAAAACGCAGCAACACACAGGCCCTGACGAAGCTAGCAACACCCCAGCCCTCACAAAAGGCAGCAACACACAGGCCCTGACGAAGGCAACAGCACACAGGCCCTGACGAAGGGAGCAGGCAACTCTGTCTTACACTTCACAAGCGAAAGACAGACGACATGACAACACCGTCACTGATTACATGACCAGGTGTGGTGGGGATGACCGAGGGACATGACCAGGTGTGGTGGGGATGACTGAGGGACATGACCAAGTGTGGTAGGCGGTGACTGAGGGATTGTGAGAGGGGGAATGTCTGGCTTATGAAAGGGGGAAGGGCGGTGATCTTCCCCCTTCCCTTGCAGACGAGGAAGTCTGCTGACACGACAGAAAATGTCAGAACTCCTTCCTTTGTCTCGTTCTCTTCCTTGCTTCATCAACCAGTCAGATAAACTGGGAGGAATACCGTCTCCCTTGAGCACCACTGTTCGATCCTCTGGGCGCCAAGGTACGATTAAAAACTTGAGCACCGACGTAAAAATTGAAATGTAAAAAACTCTCACGAAAAAATGAAAATTATTTGCACTAATTTACAGATTAAACGAAAGTTTGTTTTATGAGTCATACTTTTTTCTCTGGTGTTTTTATAGATATATTATAATCTCTTTTATTAATACATCAAACAGATGGAGAACTGGCTCAACAGGTTTTTGCTCTCAATGGAAACTACGAGTAAAAGAAATTGATGGTGGGAATTATTTTGATTAAGTGTTATGTAAAAATGTACATTTTTGAAGTGATTTGCTCTTAAAGAATAATCTAATCCCCTCTGACGCCATAATTTTTTCTTTACACACACACACACACACACACACACACACACACACACACACACACACACACACACACACGGGGTTGCGTAATGCATTAGTTCGCTTCGGTGATTTACGTACGGCTCGGCTCTGATTCGAATCCTAGGCTGAGCAGTTGTCATGATCTCTTAAACAGCAAAACAGTTGTTCTTCTCATAACGCTAAGAGAAAATGCCGGTCGCTATCAGGACGATAATGATCTCATGGTCTAAAATCGAGAGTGAGCGAGGCGGAAGGCCTTATGAATGGTCCGAACCCCTTGTGACGTCACGAATGTAAACACACGGTCTCCCTGTGACGTCACGCGTGTAAACACACGTGTCTCGGCCTGATGACACTCGCAGCCATTCACGAATCTCCTCCTTCCCTCCCCGACCCGGGGCTCCGCCGACACTTCATACCTACGATCATAATTCACGCGTAAGGTTCAACGCATGACCTCATCTCTGCGGGTGCGCCTCACTAGTAATCTAATTCCAGAAGGCTTAGATACAGTCCTGTCCATTCTGACACCCACCCACCCACTCCCAAGCGATATAATGGTTTGAGTTACGATGAGAGGCGGCGGAAGAGGTTCTTCGAGCCACACTCGCTCACAGTTCCCCCCTCCTCCTCACACCAACTTCAATGATGCAACGGGAGAAAGGAATATTATTAGCCCGTCTGATTCTGGCTTCAGCTCGGCCAAGAAAAGTGGGTGGAGGGGTATAATTTCTCCTACAGGTTTCGTTTTATTTTTTTCGATTCTAGCTTCAACACAGTCAGCAAAAAAAAAGGTGCCTGAATTTTCTCCTGAACTTTTGCCTCTCTCTCTCTCTCTCTCTCTCTCTCTCTCTCTCTCTCTCTCTCTCTCTCTCTCTCCACCCAGTGGCAGTTATCTGCAAATTAAGCCTTGCAGAGTGCATGAGATCTTAGACCTCAAGCTGGGTGCATATGAATATCTCACTATCTTAAAAATTGCCAGGTTTGAACGACCACCTTCTCATAGAGGGTACTTGGTAGATACAGGTGGTGTAGCGAACAGCATAACACCATTCTAGATGGTACTAGACCGACACAGGTAGTGTAACGACAGTATAACACCATTCTAGATGGTACTAGACAGACACGGGTGGTGTAATGACAGTATAACACCACTCTAGATGGTACTAGACAGATATAAGTGGGGTATGGACGCTCTTAACACCACTCAAGATGGTATGAGACAGACACAGGTGGTGTAACGACTCTCTAAACATTACTCTAGATGGTGCTAGACAGACACAGGTGAGGGTAACCTCTGACCCACATCACCCTGTGTACGCAGGCTGGCTACGGTATGACCCACCTGCCGGGAGCATGTGTCGCCCTCCTTAACGAGGGTAGAGGCTTGGTGGCCCGTGTAGGGGAGGCAACACCCCTCAAAGCCACCTCAGTCCCGACCCTCGCAGGCTAGACGTATGATTCATGCCCCTGTTGTGGGTAGATGTGACTTGCGCTAGGCACCACCGGGAGGTAGAAATAACTCAAGTTATAACCCACGGGAGGCAGAAATAAGTCAAGTTATAACCCACGGGAGGCAGAAATAAGTTATAAACCAAGGGAGGCAGAAATAAGACGAATTATACCCCGCCTGAGGCAGACATAGCTTAAGTTATACCCCGCCTGGCATGACTCACGCTGTCCCACACCGAAGGCAGACGTACTTTGACTCACGCTGTGCCTGCGCTAGGGTAGACGCTCCTACAACAACGTACTACAGTCAGCCCCCAGGGGGGGAGAGAGAGAGAGAGAGAGGAGGAGCGGGTTTTGATCAGGAGGATCTGTAGCAGTGTTAGGAGCGATAGGAAGGGATGGGCAGTTGCTCCCTTGAGCAACGACGGTACGACCCTTGAGCAACAACGGTACGACTCTTGAGCAACGACGGTACGACTCATGAACACCAACAGGTCAAAGGTCGAGCTATCATACCAGAAAGGTTGTTATTATTGTTCAAGGATCGTACCATTCTACTCAAGGGTTCGTATACCGTCTTGATGAAGTGTCGTACCGTCGTGCTTGAAGGATCGTACCGTTATCTTCAAGGGTCGTACCGTCGTGCTCAAGGGTCGTCCCAGTGTACTCGTGGGTTATACTATCGTGCTGAAAGGTCGTACCGTCGTTCTCAAGGGTCGTCCCAGTGTACTGGTGGGTTATACTATCGTGCTGAAAGGTCGTGCCGTCGTGCTCAAGGGTCGTTCCAGTGTACTGGTGGGTTTTACTATCGTGCTGAAAGGTCGTGCCGTCGTGCTCAAGGGTCGTCCCAGTGTACTGGTGGGTTATACTATCGTGCTGAAAGGTCGTGCCGTCGTGCTCAAGGGCAGCATGCCGTCGCTCTCAAGGTCTTAATAGAACCCGTCGCTCTCAAGGTCTAACAGAACCCGGAACCTTGGCTCGAAAGCTTAGATCACAGAGCTGTAAGCTCGTCGCGCCACACCTATGATCTTAATCTCACCCTGCCTCGCAAAAGTCCCTACCGTCATCCTAACCTGGGATCCCGGTACACACCCACTCGATCTAGGGTTCCTCCAGATGGTTTTCGTCTTTAGATAACTGGTTTGTTTATATCGGCTTAACACCTCTCAACTGCCGGGGTCGTTGGAGGCTGTCAAGGTCAAGTCGTAACCCCCACTTGAAGGAGCACTTGAACACCTTCTGCAGGTGTTTGAGATCATTCATAGACCATACACGTTATTGCTGTGCACATGGTCATTGTACCTAGGAGGCTGTACAACCGAGAAATGTCCTTATTGCTATAGGCTGTACAACCGAGAAATGTCCTTGTTGCTGTGGGATGTATAACCTAGAAGTGTCCTTATTGCTATGAGCTGCGCAACTTAGAAATGTCCTTGTTTCTATGAGGCTGTACAACCTAGAAATGCCCTTCTTTCTAAGCTGGTTTGCAACCTTGAAATGTCCTTGAATCTAAGAGGCCGTGCAGCTTAGAAATGTCCTTGTATTGATGAGGTTGCGTAACTAAGAAAGGAAACCCTTGGCATCCCTGAATATTCATCTGGCATGAGCCTGGGATTTTCAATAAGGAAGAGAGATTCACCTTCCATATCTCGTGTATACACGCGGACCACAAACAATACCTCCTGGAGGATCCAATCCTTCAAAAAATACAATCATACCAAAACAAAAAAGCGTTTGTTACTGTGACATCCTCCTGTCCTGGACGATACGATGGTAATTAGACAAAGCCCCTGGAAATGAGAGGCCTACTTAATGCCCGGAGACAAGTTTTATGATCAAGTTCGCTACTGAGCAGGTAGTTAGGCCGACTCTCACTAACTTTGGCTAATTAACGAAACTTTCTCGCCAGGAAAGCTAATAAGCCAGGCCTGGCCCCTTCCCCTCCCTCCCCCAGCAGCAGTGGTGGTGTGTGTAGAGCAGTAGAGATATGTGTGGCGGACGTAATGTTTAGAGACGACGGAAACCGCTTGCTGTAAACAACACAAGGAGAGAGGGAGGGAGGGTAAGTTCAGGGAAAAGAATGGTAGGAGAGGCTCGTGTCAGGACCTCTCTCTCTCTCTCTCTCTCTCTCTCTCTCTCTCTCTCTCTCTCTCTCTCTCTCTCTCTATCTCTATCTATCTCTCTTTTACCTGTCTGTCTGTCTATCTATCTATATCTCCGGTACCGGTACCACCCGCCTGGGTATCGGGACGGCTTTTGTGACGACTTGTGTGAGGCAGCACTTTAGTGGCTGTCAGGTGTCAGTCTTTTTGCCCAGGTAGCTGTCTTGTCTCCCAGCCTCGCCCACACGTAAGCTGCTTGGTTCTCCAGTCCACAGGCAAACACCCACACGATCTCGTACATAAAACTTGACGGTGCATAACTCACACGACTCATTCTTTGTAACTGTGTATAGCCCTGCGGTGGGCGCTACGCGTTAGTTCTGGCCATTTGGCGGGAGGAAACGAACCGACGTCACGCAACCCCAGTGGACAATGGCTGACGTCACTTGCATCCACGGGTCAGTGAATGACGTCACGAAACCCCCAAGAGAGCCAAGAAGTCGCAGATAACGTATCGGATAAACTTCCAAAGGTCAAGTCATATGTTAAGAGTCGTGAATATCACTTCAGTGAGGTGAGAAGCATGTCTTTCATTCGGTCCGTGACCTTGGCCGCCGCCAAAGGCCTCTATATCTGGCCTGAGCTTATGACTTGTACAGAGACAGTGAGGCTTAATGAAAGAACTCCCATATTATCGGTACACTGGGTTAATAAATGATAATGATACTAACGATAATGCTCAAAGCTTCGTACCGTATTGTTCAAAGCTTCGTACCATATTGCTCAAAGATTCGTACCGTATTGCTCAAAGCTTCGTAGCATATTGCTCAAAGTTTCGTACCGTGTTGCTCGAAGGTTCATTCACTCTTGGTCAAAGGTTCGTATCGTCTCGGTCAAGGTTTCTTACCGTAATGCCCAGAGGTTTGTACCGTCGTGCTCAAGGTTTCGTATCGTCTAACTCGAGGACTCATACCATATTGCTCAAAGGTTCGTACGGTATGCTCAGTGTTTCGTACCGTCTAACTCAAGAACTCGTACCGTATTGCTCAAGGTATCGTACCGTCTAGCTCAAAGGTTTCGTACCGCCTTGCTGAAGGTTTCGTTCCGCCTAGATCAAGGCTTCGTACCGTCCTGCTCAAAGATTCGTACCGCCTTGCTCAAGGTTTCGTCGTACCGTGTTGATCAAAGGGCTGAGGGGTAAAAAGAAAAAAAAAGGGACTCTGTGATTCCCAGACGTCATTTCACAAGTGTATTCCCATCCTGGCGTCGAAATTACTCAAAGACGAGGAATGAGTTCCCTCCCTTGAATACTCGTGATTAGCTGGTGGTGTTTGCCGGCCAAAAGAGCACTGCATATGTTGCAACATTTCCGGTTCATTAGAGAGAGAAGCCAATTAGCAACATGACGGGGATGCAGCGCTCTTTCCAACTCTATACTACAGACACACACACACACACACACACACACGAGCGCGTGCGTGGCGCCCCCCGTTGTGCGATATCTAGGTAAAGAGACGCTGAGAGTGGCAGTTGACGGGGCTCTCTAGGAGAGAGGAGAGAGAGAGAGAGAGAGAGAGAGAGAGAGAGAGAGAGAGAGAGAGTAAAGCTCGCTTAAACAGCGATAAGAGAGCAAAATGAATTGGAGACAGCCGTAAGAGGCGAGGGTCCGGCCAGTTGACACACACACACACACACACACACACACACACACACATCGCGGTCGTCGCTTCACGCTACACAAATACACAATTTCCTCTCCACGGCGAAATGAAATCCCACAAATACACCGCTTATCGTCCATAACCAATAGGGACTAAAAGCCCCACTCTGTATTATTCTCTCCACCTTATATTCCGTCTTTGGAGGCGTCTGTAGCCTCCTAACCATCTCGGGGGGGAAAATAATGGGATGATGTCGAGCATCAGAGAGAGAGAGAGAGAGAGAGAGAGAGATGGGTGTGGTGCTTGCCTGATGTTCCCAGCCATGGATCTTGTCACGTCTGCTTTAACTCACCAGGTGGCAGGCTTATCTCCTTCGTTTATATATATATATATATATATATATATATATATATATATATATATATATATATATATATATATATATATATATATACGTGTGTGTGTGTGTATGACAGCACGAGTGAAAAGTCACCTTTGGCGTGGCAGTATATCACGGTCAGTTGACGAAAATTCAATTTCGTCCGGAAAAAAAAAAGAAAGGAGGAACTTTACTCGCATTAAAGGATTACATCCTGCCTCTGCTACCGAGGGTAGCGCAGTCTTGAAGCCGCAGGATCCCCTTATAGCATCAAAACCCTTTCCGGAAAGAGGTTCTGGGTATATATATATATATATATATATATATATATATATATATGTATATATATATATATATATATATATATATATATATATATATAGTTTATATAGTGCATTATTATATTTACTTGCAACTCCAGGAATAATTTTATTGGGTCTCATGCAGCTTTGAGGTTGCGCTTCGCGCAGGAGCAGGGAAATGATGAACTCCTTTGTAGCGAGAAGGTCGTACACGAGACTACTTCCCACCGTCTGTGGACGATGATAACCTAGCTGCACCACGAGTGATATCTCGCTCGTGCACCATCCATTCACAGGCAGAGTCCGGTAACACCTATGTATAAACATTGGCAATGTGCCTTTAAAAAAAAAACCCGGGCAGGTGGTAAAACTGGGACAGCTGGTAAACCATTCACCGGTACTGGCTCGGGCCTCGCGATCATTAACGACCCCTCGTACTGTTAATCAGAGATGTGGGGGCATGATGTAACTCCGGGACTAATTTAGCCCATGTCTAAATACATTTGACCCAGCTTATCAGCCGTAACGAAGTGCTTACGAGCCGAGCGTGTTCCTGACAGAGTACATTAGCTTACGTAAATACTGACAGGCATTTTCTTTTTTTTTAATGTCGCTCGAGACTTATCCCCATTAAAACGAGATGATCTAGAGTCAATTGGAAATGTAAACATTCTGATCTATGTAATTGGACTGGATTGGACTGGAACTACGTAATTGGACTGGACTGGAGTGGAGTGGAGTGGAGTGGAACTACGTGTTGGACTGGACTGGAACTACGTAATTGGACTGGACTGGAGTGGAACTACGTGATTGGACTGGACTGGAACTACGTAATTGGACTGGACTGGAGTGGAACTACGTGTTGGACTGGACTGGAACTACGTAATTGGACTGGACTGGACTGGAAGTACGTTATTGGACTGGACTAGACTGGAAGAACTTCGTGCGTACATGTGCGTATTTGGAGACATTGATGTCTCTTGACGAATGAATTTAAAGCGTCTAAAATGAATAAGCAAGAGCCACTTTTATGTGTGTGTGGTGGTCCATATTTTTCCCTCAGTGTTTTTAACCCTGAAATACGAGTTAGAGCATTGCGGTGTTATTTCAGGGTTGAACTCTTTCCACTTACGAGTGTTTTTGTTTTTACTTAAGAGTTACTTTATAAGTGGCTTTTTTTTATTGCCTTCTCTGCGCCGCAACTGTTAAGAATCTTAATTATGCAGTTAATCTTGTTCGCGTCTAATGTTATATTTACACAGACCATTTTGGATTCGGAACTCTCGCTTCTGCATCGAGGATCAGAACTCGTTTGCTCTCAAGACTGGTTAATTAGGGGGTTGAGGGGGGGGGTTGTAATAGGACTGGTTAACTAGGGAGGTTGTAATAGGACTGGTTAACTAGGGAGAGGAGGGGGCGGGGTTGTAGTATTCTCCTTGTGAAATATATATATATATATATATATCAGGTTACCCTTCATTATGTCATCTTATTAAGTCATGTCCTGTGGTACGAAGGGAGTGGAAAGAATTACCCAAAAGTTAGGTTAAGTTGGATGTGTGTGTGTGTGTGTGTGTGTGTGTGTGTAGAAATGTGATCTTAAAGTAATCAAGAGAAGGGCGAGTCCGATTACATAATTACATGATTACATGCTTAGCACATAAGTATGTTTATATTTACTGAATATTTTTTTTTTTCTTGATGGTTTGGTTGTGGTAGACCGTCACTCACATATACGTCTCTTAAACCAGTCCTGGCTATATCTGCTTACGTTCTTCGTTGTCAGTCGCGCTGTGCGCGTCACTGCGCCTACCTCCAGAACACTGCGCATCACAGCCAAAACTTTGAACACGACTGTACGATCCTTCAACACGACAGCTCGAACCTTTGAACACGACTGTACGATCCTTCAACACGAAGCTCGAACCTTTGAACACGACTGTACGATCCTTCAACACGAAGCTCGAACCTTTGAACACGACTGTACGATCCTTCAACACGACAGCTCGAACCTTTGAACACGACTGTACGATCCTTCAACACGACAGCTCGAACCTTTGAACACGACTGTACGATCCTTCAACACGACAGCTCGAACCTTTGAACACGACTGTACGATCCTTCAACACGAAGCTCGAACCTTTGAACACGACGGTACGATCCTTCAACACGAAGCTCGAACCTTTGAACACGACTGTACGATCCTTCAACACGAAGCTCGAACCTTTGAACACGACTGTACGATCCTTCAACACGAAGCTCGAACCTTTGAACACGACTGTACGATCCTTCAACACGAAGCTCGAACCTTTGAACACGACTGTACGATCCTTCAACACGAAGCTCGAACCTTTGAACACGACTGTACGATCCTTCAACACGAAGCTCGAACCTTTGAACACGACTGTACGATCCTTCAACACGAAGCTCGAACCTTTGAACACGACTGTACGATCCTTCAACACGAAGCTCGAACCTTTGAACACGACTGTACGATCCTTCAACACGAAGCTCGAACCTTTGAACACGACTGTACGATCCTTCAACACGAAGCTCGAACCTTTGAACACGACTGTACGATCCTTCAACACGAAGCTCGAACCTTTGAACACGACTGTACGATCCTTCAACACGAAGCTCGAACCTTTGAACACGACTGTACGATCCTTCAACACGACAGCTCGAACCTTTGAACACGACTGTACGATCCTTCAACACGAAGCTCGAACCTTTGAACACGACTGTACGATCCTTCAACACGAAGCTCGAACCTTTGAACACGACGGTACGATCCTTCAACACGAAGCTCGAACCTTTGAACACGACTGTACGATCCTTCAACACGAAGCTCGAACCTTTGAACACGACTGTACGATCCTTCAACACGAAGCTCGAACCTTTGAACACGACGGTACGATCCTTCAACACGACAGCTCGAACCTTTGAACACGACTGTACGATCCTTCAACACGAAGCTCGAACCTTTGAACACGACGGTACGATCCTTCAACACGAAGCTCGAACCTTTGAACACGACTGTACGATCCTTCAACACGAAGCTCGAACCTTTGAACACGACGGTACGATCCTTCAACACGAAGCTCGAACCTTTGAACACGACGGTACGATCCTTCAACACGAAGCTCGAACCTTTGAACACGACGGTACGATCCTTCAACACGAAGCTCGAACCTTTGAACACGACGGTACGATCCTTCAACACGAAGCTCGAACCTTTGAACACGACGGTTATGACTCTTAAGATCTACGTGCGGTGCGGCTCTTTGAACACGTCGGTACGATCCTTCAACACGAAGCTCGAACCTTTGAACACGACGGTACGATCCTTCAACACGAAGCTCGAACCTTTGAACACGACTGTACGATCCTTCAACACGAAGCTCGAACCTTTGAACACGACTGTACGATCCTTCAACACGAAGCTCGAACCTTTGAACACGACGGTACGATCCTTCAACACGAAGCTCGAACCTTTGAACACGACTGTACGATCCTTCAACACGACAGCTCGAACCTTTGAACACGACTGTACGATCCTTCAACACGACAGCTCGAACCTTTGAACACGACTGTACGATCCTTCAACACGAAGCTCGAACCTTTGAACACGACTGTACGATCCTTCAACACGACAGCTCGAACCTTTGAACACGACTGTACGATCCTTCAACACGAAGCTCGAACCTTTGAACACGACTGTACGATCCTTCAACACGAAGCTCGAACCTTTGAACACGACTGTACGATCCTTCAACACGACAGCTCGAACCTTTGAACACGACTGTACGATCCTTCAACACGACAGCTCGAACCTTTGAACACGACTGTACGATCCTTCAACACGAAGCTCGAACCTTTGAACACGACTGTACGATCCTTCAACACGAAGCTCGAACCTTTGAACACGACGGTACGATCCTTCAACACGACAGCTCGAACCTTTGAACACGACTGTACGATCCTTCAACACGACAGCTCGAACCTTTGAACACGACGGTACGATCCTTCAACACGACAGCTCGAACCTTTGAACACGACTGTACGATCCTTCAACACGAAGCTCGAACCTTTGAACACGACTGTACGATCCTTCAACACGAAGCTCGAACCTTTGAACACGACTGTACGATCCTTCAACACGAAGCTCGAACCTTTGAACACGACTGTACGATCCTTCAACACGACAGCTCGAACCTTTGAACACGACGGTACGATCCTTCAACACGAAGCTCGAACCTTTGAACACGACGGTACGATCCTTCAACACGACAGCTCGAACCTTTGAACACGACGGTACGATCCTTCAACACGAAGCTCGAACCTTTGAACACGACTGTACGATCCTTCAACACGAAGCTCGAACCTTTGAACACGACGGTTATGACTCTTAAGATCTACGTGCGGTGCGGCTCTTTGAACACGTCGGTACGATCCTTCAACACGAAGCTCGAACCTTTGAACACGACTGTACGATCCTTCAACACGACAGCTCGAACCTTTGAACACGACTGTACGATCCTTCAACACGACAGCTCGAACCTTTGAACACGACTGTACGATCCTTCAACACGAAGCTCGAACCTTTGAACACGACTGTACGATCCTTCAACACGAAGCTCGAACCTTTGAACACGACTGTACGATCCTTCAACACGAAGCTCGAACCTTTGAACACGACTGTACGATCCTTCAACACGAAGCTCGAACCTTTGAACACGACTGTACGATCCTTCAACACGACAGCTCGAACCTTTGAACACGACTGTACGATCCTTCAACACGAAGCTCGAACCTTTGAACACGACTGTACGATCCTTCAACACGAAGCTCGAACCTTTGAACACGACTGTACGATCCTTCAACACGACAGCTCGAACCTTTGAACACGACTGTACGATCCTTCAACACGAAGCTCGAACCTTTGAACACGACTGTACGATCCTTCAACACGAAGCTCGAACCTTTGAACACGACGGTACGATCCTTCAACACGAAGCTCGAACCTTTGAACACGACGGTACGATCCTTCAACACGACAGCTCGAACCTTTGAACACGACTGTACGATCCTTCAACACGAAGCTCGAACCTTTGAACACGACTGTACGATCCTTCAACACGACAGCTCGAACCTTTGAACACGACTGTACGATCCTTCAACACGACAGCTCGAACCTTTGAACACGACTGTACGATCCTTCAACACGACAGCTCGAACCTTTGAACACGACGGTACGATCCTTCAACACGACAGCTCGAACCTTTGAACACGACGGTACGATCCTTCAACACGACAGCTCGAACCTTTGAACACGACGGTACGACCCTTCAACACGAAGCTCGGACCTTTGAACACGACGGTACGATCCTTCAACACGACAGCTCGAACCTTTGAACACGACTGTACGATCCTTCAACACGACAGCTCGAACCTTTGAACACGACGGTACGATCCTTCAACACGAAGCTCGAACCTTTGAACACGACGGTACGATCCTTCAACACGACGGAACGATCGAAGAGTTGACGTCACAAGCTGAACAATGGACTTAGTGATCCCAGCTGACATTAAGATATATAATGAACGACATTAATATTTTATAATAAACTTAAGGTCAACACACGTTATTATCTTTGTAAGAATTTATTTATTCGCCGCCATCATATCAACCAGGGTTTTTCAGGTTATAGGTGTACACTCCTGTCATGCTGTTTCGCTGAGAGAGAGAGAGAGAGAGAGAGAGAGAGAGAGAGAGAGAGAGAGAGAGAGAGAGAGAGAGAGAGAATGTTAATCTTCAGTGAAATAACAGCTGCCCGGCGAGCAGAATGGATGCATTCGAAATCATCAATACATAGCATGAATACATGCATTACGTATGCATTAAACATCTCCCACTCCCTAACAAAGTTAACAGACAACCAGAAGGATGAAGAGGGACTCCTCCTCCTACACACACACACACACACACACGAAACCCCTGTACTCAGCAGGAACAAAACATCGTCACGGATCTTGGTACTCATCCAGGCAGAGTGCCAGGCCAGCAGTAACTGTGGTGGCTAATACAACGCTCACTTGGCCGGAATCGTCTGCTCTATTCAGCCAGCAACAATCAGGAAGGGTCGTTTACGGTGCTAATTGCCTATAACGGACCACGGGACGGTAATTAGCTGGTGATTGATTACTGCACGTCTTGGTGGTGGGGGGGACGTTAGAGTCTGGTCGAGTAAATGGCGTGAGGGTCGACGTAATGTTGAAGTTAACCCTCCCTTCCCTTCTCTCCCTTCCCCCCGAGCACGACGGTACGAGCCTGGAGCACGACGGTACGACTGTGGAGTACGACGGCACGACGCTTGAGCACGGTGGTGCAATACAACCCTTTGGTTATTACGGACGTGCAGTGCACAGGGTCGTACCGTCGTGTTGAAGATAGATAGACAGACAGATATGATATTTCCGTCCTGGGTGTGAAGGCCTCGATACATCAATACGTCGCTGGGAATCAGTGGGAGTTCGAGTGAACGTGTTGTACGACGGGCTTACCCCTGCACGGAGACCAATAGTTCTTCCGTAGGATCGAAGAGGATCCGAGTACGATAGAATCATCCAATGGTGGCCTGCGGTGGAAATGGATGGAGTCTCTCCCTGTTAACTTGCTTTCTCTCTCTCTCTCTCTCTCTCTCTCTCTCTCTCTCTCTCTCTCTCTCTCTCTCTCTCTCTCTCTCTCTCTCTCTCTCTCTCTCTTTTTCTGTCTCTTATACACACACACACACACACACACACACACACACACACACACACACACACACACACACACACACACACACACACACACACACACGCCTTCCCTGCTAGTTCTTCCTCCTTATCCACCACACAACAGGGGCTGCTAAAGAAAGGATGCGCAAAAAAAAAAAGAGGGGCATGCAAGATCGTCCTCAGCTCCTCCTTAACACCACCCGTCAAGAGGCACTCAACACGCAGGTCCTCCCGACACTCTCTCTCTCTCTCTCTCTCTCTCTCTCTCTCTCTCTCTCTCTCTCTCTCTCTCTCTCTCCTGCCATCACCTGGTCCTCCCTCAACCATGGAGCTTGGGGGGGGGGGGGGGGGGGGGAGCTGCTGCACCACTTTCGCCACAGTCATATCCTCCCAGTTGAGATCCCTCTTCCCATAGTTAGCACCACTTTCGCCACAGTCATATCCTCCCAGTTGAGATCCCTCTTCCCATAGTTAGCACCACTTTCGCCACAGTCATATCCTCCCAGTTGAGATCCCTCTTCCCATAGTTAGCACCACTTTCGCCACAGTCATATCCTCCCAGTTGAGATCCCTCTTCCCCTAGTTACAGTTCAGTACCATAGTTGTATCTAGGCCCTACAACCTGGTGCAGATTGCAAGAACAACAACCCCATCACCTCACCACCATACCATCACTACCACAATTCTGCCACCACCGCTAATACCACCATCACCTACACCACCACAACCACCACACTACCACCTCTCCACACTACCATCTCCCAGTTGAGATCCCTCTTCCCCTAGTTACAGTTCAGTACCATAGTTGTATCTAGGCCCTACAACCTGGTGCAGCTTGCAAGAACAACAACCCCATCACCTCACCACCATACCATCACTACCACAATTCTGCCACCACCGCTAATACCACCATCACCTACACCACCACAACCACCACACTACCACCTCTCCACACTACCATCTCCCTGCCACCACTTTCACCTCCCCTGCCACCACTTCCACCCTCCTACCACCATTCCTACCACCAGTTCCCGGACCATCACTATCCTCCTCCCCACTACATTACCAGCCCCTACCACCAGTGCCCACACCACTACACTGCCACCTCCCCACCACAGCAATGCACCAATCTCTTCATCTTATTGACCTGCCAGATGCAGGGGATGCCATGCACCGCCTGGTAACCCCTCTTCTCACCTGTTGTGCACCAGGGAATTACCTCGAATGCCCATTGCTTTCATCCTGATCTCCTTCTTTCCATACACTTTTGTTGAACTTTTCTAATCCCTTTTTCCTTATACTTTTATATTTCTGAATCGTCTGCCGATGGAGTATCTCTGCTTATTTATACACCATTGCTATTTTTATTAATTCCTGTGAACTTATACATGTATTTGCCTGTTTATACAACATTCTTTCTTTCTTAAGAAGATAATATATGAACTCTCTATCAATACCTATCTGTACTGTTATCTTCTGAAATTACGTCCATTTTTCCGTGAAGTCTCTAAACTCGTCTTTACTGTCATTTCATCCTGTGAACTCCCTAATTATGCCTGTACCTTTCTTCGTCAAGTGAGAACTTATACTGTGGCCTCTGTAACCCTATTTGATCTCGTATGTTTGTCTCCCTCAAGTGAGTACTTAATGCTGTGAGCTCTGTAGCCCTATTTACACTCAGTATTGTCTCTCTCGAGTAAGAACTCATTCTATAAGCTCTGTCACCCAATTTACACCGTATTTTCTCTTCTTGAAGTGAGTAGTGATTCTCTGCACACCCTCATCTACCCATATCTGGTCATATTTCATTCCTCACTTGTCTTAGTGTGGTACTCACCTCCTCTTGTAGTCCAGGCAGTCTGGGGTGTTTGTGAAGCATCCTTGGCGGAAGGCTCTCACTGTAGAGGTGAAGGCTCGAACTGTGGGCACCTGCACCTCGACCTTCTCCTCTCGCTCGAACCGGCACACCTGGGGCCTGTAGACACACAGAGGGACCCCGAGTTATTACTTAAGTTAAAGTGGACCTTAATGTCAGAGTGTAGTGGTCTGATTAACTAGAGTGTTTGAAAATGTAAGTGTGACATGTAGAGTTCTGATTGAATTACGTTAGCTTTTTGAATGGTAAATGTAAAATGTAAATGTTTGATGTTTTCATGACATTACGTACACTGGTTAAAACGTTAAAGGTCAAGATAGTGAAGAACACATCAATAAAGGTAATAGAATTACTGCAAAAGACAGTACAAAACACATGACTAACGTAAAAGCGAAGGGAATTATCAAGAGGATAACGTTAATGGAATCAAAGTAGATGGAAAGACATCGTGATCCAATCTAAAGGGAATTGTAGAGACACTAAAAACAAGGAAATTAACTGCTCTTGTTCTTTCAGTTACCAGAGTGGTGTATCCTTCCGATATAATTTTATCGAAGGAATTCACTATAAAAACTAACACCACCGTAAGAGTTAAACATTTCAGCAGTTCTTTAGTTAACTTAGTGGTTGGACTTCGTCTCTCCCGGGCTGATTTTATCAATACTAAACTGATAAGTCAACATGGATGGTGTTTTTGTTTTCATCCGGGACTCCCGTAAGATGCCAGGTATCGTCAGAGATTATTGGCAATTTCAAGCTGAGCTGAGCTGTATCTGACGTGTGTGTGTGTGTGTGTTTGTGTGTGTGTGTGGTGATTGAATACAATAATAATATTCTGTGACTAAGTTCGGTGATCTCATACGTGGAGACGGCTAAAGAGGACTTTATTGAACAAATGCAAATTACCAATGAGAAATGTTAATCAGCCATCACTTTTCATGTGATTGTGAATGCCGTTGTGTATAGCTGCTTAGAGTGAAATAGATCCTACAATATCCTGCGTTTTTATGACAGGATATACCATTCGCTGGGTGGTTCATAAGCCAGTCCTGCACGTTCGTCATACTATAAACAAAATGTACCGATATATTTCAGATTATATTCCTACAGCTATTCACTGTGTAGCCAATCCCTCACTGTTCATTCCCTATTATTGTCAGTCGTTTGACTCAGCTTTCCACAACATCCAGAAATGGTAAATCTTTAGAGAAAGTTGGTGGTGTTATAAGTTGTGTGTTCCCGGTTATGAAATGCAATACTGTACACCTTGGCGAATATATGTACACATTACACATCCACTCGCTCTGGGCTTGCATGTAACACTCGTCCACCGTTCAACATTGTGTCCTATACACATTAGCATTCGTCTGTGTACACTTCCTATCTAAACCTACCCCCTCCCCCCAAAAAAAGAATTAGACTTGACCATAAGTAACTTCAGACATATCCTGTGGTCGCTAGTATAACGTCTTCGTCCAGTGCGCCCCACCTGGTGGTCAGCTTCGACAACAGGCGCTGTTCGTACTGCCACATGCCGCCATACAGTTGGTTTGGTCCCGCCAAGCTCGGTGTGCGAGACCAAAGACAATATTGCTAGGCGGTGGATATCAGCAAAATAATTCCTAGCCGTAAATCTATCGCAGCGGAAGATAAGTGCGGAGCCGTGTTAATCCCAGCCAACTCTTAAATCTTTTGAGAAATTCTACGGAAAACTTCGAATGCGGGATATATATATATATATATATATATATATATATATATATATATATATATATATATATATATATATATATTATCCCTGGGGATAGGGGAGAAAGAATACTTCCCACGTATTTTCCCTGCGTGTCGTAGAAGGCGACTAAAAGGGGAGGGAGCGGGGGGCTGGATATCCTCCCCTCTTGTTTTTTTTTGTTTTTTTTTTTCAACTTTCCAAGAGAAGGAACAGAGAAGGGGGCCAGTTGAGGATATTCCCTCAGAGGCCCAGTCCTCTGTTCTTAACGCTACCTTGCTAATGCGGGAAATGGCGAATAGTTTGAAAGAAAATATATATATATATATATATATATATATATATATATATATATATATATATATATATATATATATATATATATATATATATATATATTATATATATATTTATATATATCCTTGGGATAGGGGAGAAAGAATACTTCCCACGTATTCCCTGCGTGTAGTAGAAGGCGACTAAAAGGAGAAAGAGGGAGGGGGGCAAGTGAGAATATTCCCTCTAAGGCTCAGTCCTCTGTTCTTAACGCTACCTCGCTAACGCGGGAAATGGCAACAATGTCTGAAATATATACATATACTCTCGTGGCGTTACGTGAGTGTCCTTGTTATGTGGTTACGCCTAGAGAAACATGTCACTTAACAAGGCTGTGTGTCATCGTCTGTTGACGAGAGGGAGTCGAGTCTCAATAGAAGAGTACATCATTTCCCAGCTACTGGAAGTAGCGCAGCCTTGAAGCTACTGGAACCTCCTTCAGAGGAAAGTGGGTCATAGAGTTATCTAATAATGATAATTATTTTAATGATAATCAGAGTTCTCCTTGTTAAAGACTCTAGAATGCGATCTGAATGACTTAGACACACTTAGAAATAAGTGAAGAAAAAAATTTTGGTTGTACGTGGCTTCAGTGTCTGTTTTCCCAGCAGGAGTTGTTATAATGTCATTGTTATTTGTGGCTTGATATGTACATTTGTGTGTGTGCGTGTTAGTGTGTCTAGCTTACGTGCCGTATGTGTGTGTGTGTGTATGTGTGTATTTAACTGCGTCATCGTTCTTGTGTGTATAAACTCGTGTGTATTTTCTACTCGCACATATTTACGCATGTGTGTGTATGTTTGTTTTTGTGTGTAGTCCATGTATATAAGAATCCTATCTGGGTTTTTAGAAACGAGATATCCAACTTTACGGCTGAATGTCACAACAGTACTGGATAGCACTATATTCAGACGGTCTTCCTCACATGGAGATTGCTGTGTTGTGCATCAAAAACCCTTTTTCATACACCCGCCAGTGATGCGAGCATACAGCACGAAACAGTCAGCTTTATCAAAGGAAAATGATCTAAAAATACAAGAATTTCAGTGATTCCCATGCGAAGCACTAGAGATCTGTCCGAAAGATATGGCATATGTTGCTCTTGAATGGAAATATAAGAGAATTTGATATAGGATCTGGTATAGTATATTATAAAGACGCGACTCTGCAGAGGTTGATATATGATTTCTGGGATGATATATCGTTTGATTATCACGTTATAACTGATAATTGGGTGAAATATGATGTTCTTTATGCAAGAAATAGCTTTGTAAGTCCAGTCTTTGAACGACTGTTGTGATATTTGAAGGATACAGGAACCACACGACTTGACCCCTAAGAAAAGGCAGGTCAGAGGTCAGATCATCATTCCCTTAATGGTCGTACCGTCGTGCTCAAGGGCTGTACCGTCGTGCCCAGGGTTCGTACCATCGTGCTCAAGGGCTGCACCGTCGTGTGCTCAAGCGTCGTACCGTCGTGGCCAGAGTTCGTACCGTCGTGCTCAAGGGCTGCACCGTCGCTCTCAAGCGTCGTACCGTCGCTCTCAAGCGTCGTACCGTCGTGCTCAAGCGTCGTACCGTCGTGCTCAAGCGTCGTACCGTCGTGCTCAAGCGTCGTACCGTCGCTCTCAAGCGTCGTACCGTCGTGCTCAAGCGTCGTACCGTCGTGCTCAAGCGTCGTACCGTCGTGCTCAAGCGTCGTACCGTCGCTCTCAAGCGTTGTACCGTCGTGCTCAAGCGTCGTACCGTCTTACCCGAGCGTCGTACCTTCGTGCCCAAGCGGTGTACATCCAGCGGTGGTAGTGAACATGGGAGTGCCGTGGGAGGCACACCAGAGCTTGACGAGCTGTGAAGGTCGACTGGAGGTCAGACAACAGTGTGTAACGCGGCCCAGCCTGAGAAAATATACTACAGGTGCTGGTGTGTACGTGTGTGTGTGTGTGTGCTTAGGTGGTTGCCATCGAGAGAGAGAGAGAGAGAGAGAGAGAGAGAGAGAGAGAGAGAGAGAGAGAGAGAGAGAGAGAGAGAGAGAGAGAGAGAGTGAGTGAGTGTGTACTCACCTACCTACGTGTACTCAATGGCTTAATTTCGGCATTAGGTATGGGTAGTATGTCGTGCTTACGCGGATGCCTGTTTGAATAACAGTACTGTTACAACTGATAACAGTCCTGTTACTTCCTTGCCGCCAAGGCACACAGTTCTCAATCCTGGGATCATCTGGGACTGTTTTTAATCTACGATCTAGATTTCTTTTGAATGTTTCTCTGCTTGCCCCTTGCATTTTTTCTCTTCTCATATATTGTCGTTTGATATCTCTTGGTATTTTTCCAAGTATTGATAGATTATTTCATATAATCCTTATTTAGAAACTTGGAGTCTTATGTACATTGTTCTTGATGCATCTGTCTTTTGCCATTTACAGATTACCAAGTAACGTTTTATTCTTTATAGACCGTAAAAATGAGAATTCTTTCATCTCATTTTCATTCATATACTCCAAAAAAGTCGTCGATTTTGCGTATAGAATGTCCATGAACACTCCCTACCTTCCCTATATACACATATATGGTCGGTGATCATACAGTGTAGGATTCTCATACACTCTTAATGTTTTTATCATCAGCTTTCTGTGTCTCGTTGTGAAGAGTCTCATTATCATACCACTCGTGTGTTCACTATCTTGTCGATGTACCTGTGTTAAGTTTCTCATTCATATGATTCATAAATCTTCATTCTGGTGGGCCTTCATGTAGTGTCACTGATGTATTAATTTTTTGTCATATCGTTTCATGATTTACTTCGTGGATTTTTACTACCTTAAATCTCAATCGATTCTTTTCCGTCCCTTGATAGATCAGTCGGTCCCTGTGGCACACCACTCGTTACGCTTGGCTGACCAATCTAAGACTTCGCCGTTTCATACAACACGCTGCTTTCATCAGGTAAGCCAATCTCTAATCCATGTACACAGAGTTCCTCGCCGATTCTGTGTGATTTAAGTTTATGTAGAAGTCGCTTGCGAAGTAATTTTATAGCTGCCTTTTCTTGTGGTCTTTTGATGTTATCATTTTACTCCTCCTAGTGTTAGCTTCGGATCATGTGATTACATTTTCATACACTTTGTCCTCCATATGATGTCATTGCTGTAGAAATTATATTAAAGATAACACCGTTCTATGTGGTACCTCTGACAGACCTTCAGACAGGATTTCATTTCTCTAGTTAATTTTTTATATTTTGTGTTATTTCTTTAGTTAGTTTTTTGATATTTTGTCCTGCTATTTCTCTAGTTTTTGATATTTTGTAATGTTATTTCTCTTGTTAATTTTTGATATTTCATGTTATTTCTTCAGTTAATTTTTTGATATTTTGTCCTGCCATTTCTTTAGTTGATTTTTGATATTTTGTTCTGGTATTTTGGTGAAAATTACCAGTTCACCTGGTCGAATGTTTGAAAGCAAAGTCAAGAGAAATGGTGTCCATTCTCTTGCCTTCCATTAACTTGGCCATCGCTATTGTAGCGAGTTAATAACGTAGGTGGAGCAGTTTTTGCCCGGCGCACATCCCTGTCGGCTTTCGTATACGTAATTGTTGTTCATCGAGCGTTCCAATAATGTGTTTGTTTATCACTCTTTCAAAGACTTTAATTGAAGGTAATGTCAAGCCAGCTGGTCTTTACCGCTTTTGTGTGCTGATGTTACGATTGTGTGTGTGTGTGTGTGAGAGAGAGAGAGAGAGAGAGAGAGAGAGAGAGAGAGAGAGAGAGAGAGAGAGAGAGAGAGAATTAAGATTGATAAGGGCGTGTTGAACACCTTTACACGCCGACAGATAACCTTTCGCTGCTTAAGGCGCTTTCCGTCGTCCTTAACACATCTTAATGTCAAGATAATGATCTGTGACCTGAAATATGGCGCTGGATTATGCAAATGAGCGTAATTGTTGAAGGGTCATTATAAAGTTGGGGCCTCAGACTTGCGCCGCCAATGGGTTACAACCCGTCACCATCCTTGGTCACCACACCTTTATCACCGCAATATACCTGCGTCTCTGATGACACACACACACACACACACACACACACACACACACACACTGACACACACACACACACACTACAAATCACATCACCAGTCAACCGAACACGTTATGACATTACCAACCGAGGCAGCGGCCAAGATCAAAAGAACATCCCTGGAAGAAAAAAAGAAAGATAGATAGATAGAAGATAAGCACAATATACATCCGTAATATCTATTTTGCGTGTGCGTCTCCCACACCGGGAATGTTGTCCCGTGTGCTGCACCAGTCATGGCGGAGGAATATGGACCCTTCTGGCGAGATTGTAGCCCGCTTCGAAAAAGGTCACTACAATCCCTCTGCCCCTTGGCCAAATTATTGACACGGGCGATGGTTATCACTCTAACCTGACGCGATAGATAATTGATGGTTGTTGACTGGGTCATCATGATTCATTAGGAATGTATACCACTGGGGTGGGTTGGCGGGTCGTCTTAAATTGGAGATCAGGAAGGTTGAAGTGATGTTAGGATTCTTAAATTTCGACTGGTTTGGCATTAAGGGTTTGGGTGGAGACACGAGAGAGAGAGAGAGAGAGAGAGAGAGAGAGAGAGAGAACTCTAGTACCCGTGAAACAGCGTTACCTTTTGACTAAAAGGCAGTCGTGCAAGTTGAACGTTAAGTTAGATTAAGTTAGGAGGGAAGTTGGGGGTTATTGCGTCGTAGGATCTTCGTCGTGTGTCTTCGGTATTTCAAATCAAGTTGAAGTTTTAGATGTTAAGAAGCGAATTAAAGTTCTGAGAAGCGTTACCTTGCCCGTATCGTACCCGGAACTTTTAGCATGGAAGAACACGCACAACATTGCCTCTCACAAACGACCATGTACGTCTTCATGTTAACCGAATTTTCTTTGAGCGTTAACCAGTCACAAGAAACGTGAGGACATTGTTAAAAAAAAATTGTGGTCTTTTAAGCTAACGAAATGATATCATTCTTTTATATTGTGTGTGTGTGTGTGTGTGTGTGTGTGCAACCCGATAAATCCTTTCAGTCCTGTGAGGTTTAGGATCTAATACCCCCTTCTAGAAGCTGTCACTCAAGTCACAACAAGCCTCTTTGATAATGAGCTGTGTAACAAAACAAAACGAAAAATCTACCAGCTCTTGCGACCTCAAACACAGCTGTTTATTTCCCCTTGAGGCGACCTTTACAAGTACACGTACCCCAAGGGGAAGCCATCACTGGCACCTTCCCCTGAGGCAGCCATCTCTGGCACCTTCCCCTGGGGCAGCCATCATTGGCACCTTCCCCTGGGGGCAGCTGTCAATGGCACCCCTCAGTGGGTTTTCGCTCCCTACCTATTGGTAATGTTCAGCTCTGATGGCGATATAAAGATTATGAAACCGTTTTCTAACAGACTAAATACGGTTCTGTCCTAATGTTTGAAGTAGAAAAAATCATTTTCTGTAAAAGACAAGTTAGTCAGTCAACACTGTGTGTTCCGTTTTCGTCACAGTGCTCCAGTTCACGACCCCGCTGTAGTGCAAACTGAACACCAGTGGATGACGTTGTAACACAACTGGTCTGGGAATAAACTTTTACCAGCTGCATGACTGGGTTTTGGACCTACATATTTTTTTTCCTATTGACCTGTTCGACCCTGGCAAACGCACAGCTGTCCGAAATGTTTCCACGTCATACTGTCAGTTTGACAAGGTATTGGATGTTTTAGCTTTAAGGTACCTTTACTGTTTAGGATTTAGGCTACCTTGATGTATTGAATTTAAGGTTCCATTCTTTTTCAATGGTGTTACGCTTATCATTACTAACAGGATCTTCATGCGTAGCCTAGTGAGTATTTGTGTATGAATGTCGTCTATTTTGAGAGTATATTCTTCGATCGAGAACTGGGTCTGGTGGAATTCAGGATGACTTTCTCTAGTTCATGCAGATCCATATTACTTACCTCCCTCTTGTTCTGTTTATCATTTCTCCATTCTCCCATTTTCAGTAGGACGAATCACGTAAATGCGTTCGCCTTTTTTGTGGTACATGTTCGTACACCTGAGGGGTATCATCCTGCAGGCGAGCTGAAATAGAGTAGGGATGGCCAGCTGCCTCAGATGGGCTTGCTCACCTCCTAGCCCTCCCTGCTTTTCCCCTATACTAGGACTAGTCTCTTTGGGGGATAGGGTAAATGTGGTATACGCGGTATGACGGGCTGTGAGAGGGCTGAACCAAGATGTATGAGGTGTACAGAGATCAGGAGGAACCATGGGAAGGTCTGTGAGGCATGGCTTTGGACACGAGGCTGTGTTTTCGGTGCATTATACATGACAGCTGTTGAGCGAACGAGAGGAAATGGGAAACGCGTCTGTTCCTGGCGCTGCCTCGCCACACGGGAAACAGCGAACAAGTGTCCAAAAACAAGATTATTATTATTATTATTATTGTTATTATCATTATTATTATTATGATTATTATTATTGCTATTGTCATCGAGGTGGACTAAAGGAAAATCATTGAGCCGAGTCTGGAAAGTATGGTCGTCCGTCTGGCATCTTAACTCCATTGTTGGCGTCTTGTTCCAGGCTTGACTGGAAAAGGATCCTGTCCATTTTTCACTCTGCGCTCTCCACGTTTTCTCTCCAGAGGAAAGGAAACTTTGGTAGTCGGGACTTTTACACTTTGTTGTTGAGAGCTTTCTTCTCTCGTTGGAGGGACGTGGGCTGTCTGGAAGGTAGGTTGTGGCTGGCCTCAGTTCGACTGGAATAATGGATTTCCAGTGTATGAATTCTCTTCATGCTGGGTCTTGGTTCTGGATGCTCGTCCTTTGTACCTCCCGTGTAGAGAGGTTAAGGTTCTCCATAACTGTGGAACATATAAGGTTCATTGAGGCACTGGCTCAACCCACTGTGAACGCCCAGAGGGGGATGGCTCTTGAAGCACTTTTTTCCCCTCTAGAACTGAGAGTTGCATAGCATAGTTTACCTTCTGTCCATAAGACTGTAGGTCTGAGTCTGATTAGTCCCTCGTTTCCACATACAAAAAACGTCGTTAAAGTTAAGCATAGCTGGCTATTATCCCTTCTATGCCCTCTTTCCCTCAACAATTGTATAGCACTTTATGTACTTGGATTCAGTGAGAGGGGAGGGAATTATACCAGATGCCTCCCGGCGCTACGATCAGAGGCTGAGGAGATGATTTCGTTACGTATCGGGTCGTTACTCTCGGAAAGGATGGGAGGATGAGAAGCGAGACAGGAAGGTGGTGGGTACAGACACTGGGAAATTTTCAGAGGAAAACAGAAAAGCATACAGGCAAGAATGCCATTATGATGTCTGTACCACATCAGTCGGTATTATTGACCCATATTCTCTCTCTCCAACTCCAGACGGGTGATCACACAGCCAGAACAACACAGATAACAACCCACACCCCAAAACAACAACAACAACACTACATTTCCAAGATATACCAACCACTACCTTCACGAGGGATCGAGCCTTCTTCACCCCCAGTGTACGTAGACCATAAAACTTACAGCATCAACGTGATCACCTAACATTAATCAACGTTAATGATGACAACGACCGAGCTGGTACAACCAGGGTGGAGTGGGATGTGTCCTCCTACAACCATGAGGCACAGGATCCCCAGCACTTGGTGTCCTGATTGGTTACGAGTGTGCTTGACAAAGAAGGTCGTGTGGCTTATAAGGGAAGACACATGACCCGTAAATCAGTGTTTACTCCCCAGACTAGAGAGCGTGTCTTAGGGGGACCATCCTATATGAATCTCGCTTTGAGGATGGGAAGCTTGTGACTAGATGGTGTAGGGACAGATGGATGAGTAATATGAGGCAAGTGAGTATTATTGGATTGGTTTTCGTGTATGCAGTAGTAACACGAGATGGGGTTTCAACATTACTAGGGACATTAGATGAGGCACTGCTATTCCAAAACGTGTCATCACTGAATGATTCAGGAATGGAGTTAGAATTTATCAACTCTAAGAGATAAGTTGTGTGTCGGGCGTTGTACAGGCATTTGTAGGATCATAATTCACAGTAGGGTGTTCAGTCCCTCCTGCTTCTCCCTCCCACTGTCCAGTGGGTGGGTCACTCACGTATAACATAAGAAAAAAATAAGACGGATGTTTGGATTCGCTCCAGATGCCATAAAGCCTGACAAGGAATAGAAGTTCCCCACACGTAGAGAGAGAGAGAGAGAGAGAGAGAGAGAGAGAGAGAGAGAGAGAGAGAGAGAGAGAGAGAGAGAGAGTGGGGGGGGGGGAGAGGGAGAGGAAGGAAACCCTCTAAGGTGGACTGGTTCGAGCTACATCACTCGCCAACTCATTTCGTGTGTGTGCGCCACAACAGTGGCGGTCGTCACCTTCAAAGCGCCTAGTGTCTGGGGTCGGCTCAGGGGTGGTATTGTTCGCCTGCGTCCATCCACACAGGTCCTCCGTCCATGTGAGAGGTGGTAACAATCACAGTAGCTGGGGGGTAGCCTTGTCTGGGACGCTCAATATAGGTGTTACCGAGGTGTAACACGATTGTTATAAGGGTGTTACAAAGGCACGATACACCCTATCGTGGTCGATACTAGGTTCTATCTCTCTCTGGTGACTGGTTAGAGTATCTTATTCAAGTTTGATCCTCCTGTGGTTCGTTGTGATTCACATCACGTATGTTAACTGAACGTAGACCATCGAGAGTGATTGGGAGCGACGTCATCTCTCTGGTCATGAAGTGTGGAGAGCAATAACGCTACGGGAGGGTCTATCACAAGTCCCTGAAGACGAGATGGTGCGACCTGTGTGTGTGTGTGTGTGATGGTGCGACCTGTGTGTGTGTGTGTGTGATGGTGCGACCTGTGTGTGTGTGGTGTGTGTGTGTGTTGGTTGCGTCTACATTTCCGTGAATCATTGCTCGCCTGTAGCATGCACTGTGCCTGAACCACCCAGGGGAGTTGGTAAATGAGGGCTAAGTGATAAACGAGGTGTTGTACGTAATTTACGTACTCACCATTTACCTTAATTCTCTCGCTTGATAAGTTGGGTAAGGCATCGAATGTGATAAATGATTTATGACAGTTATATTTTTTCCGTAATGACCTAGACTGAATGTGTGACTCAGTAGGGAAGACGGAAATAAGAGATAGCTGCCCTGATTGCTGGAGATAAGTGAATTTAAGAGGATTATAGACAGGCCAGTGCAAGTGGCGCGTGTGGAAATGATTTAATGGAAAGTGTGTGACTGTGTGTGTGTCTGTGACTGTGTGTGACTGTGTGTCTGTGTCTGTGTGTGACTGTGTGTGTGTGTGTGTGCGTGTGCGTGTGTGGAGGTGCATCAATTTCCCAGTCTCGCTTCAGTGGATCAGATGGAAAAAAACAAAATAAAACAAAAAAATCACACATTCGTGATTTTGCAGAAGCTGTAGAGAAGGAGCGAAGGGGCTTTTAAGGTAATGAATTGGTAGGAGCTCACTCCACAAGGGGCGGAGCGAGGCGAGTGTGTATATGTGTGAGTCTTGAGTGTGTAGTGTTGATTACGGACCGGGGGTCTATATATCTGAACTTGAGAGGTGAATGGGGTGATTTATAGATAGCTATGGCTTACTGGATTGGTATATGTGATGATCTGTATATTAGATGGTAATGTTCACGTCATCAGAACGAAGACAGTAAGGGGACTATAACCCTGTGTTGGGTAACTCAGAGCAGGACACACCACAGCAATACAGTGGGTGTGTGAAGACGAGATGAATGCGTCGCGCGTTGGTGAAGATTAATACATGCAATTATGATTCAATTTCAGTTCTGTCTCTTTATTTAATGAGCCCCCAGTTGTATAGCGTGATCGAGACACTACATAGATACTCGATGAACTAACTCGTATACAGTTATTATGATCAATTTTGCATACAATTTGGCATCCAATTTTACAGTTTGCAGTCGGTTGTGTCAAGAGGTGTTCGAGGGGGGTTTCCAAAGCCCGAGTTAAGCTTAGTGAAATGGGGTGATTAGATCACATTTAGCTTAGCTTTGTGAATCTCTTTAGAAAATAGAGAAACAGATCTTCAACATGAGTACGTACACACCCTCAGTCTCCCGGAGTGTGTGTAAATAAAGCTCCAAAAAACAAACACTTCCAGAAAAATCAGCCACATGCATCGGAAAAATATACACCATGTACCTGTACACACTTCAGTTTTCTCTTCCTTTTCAAACTACGCCTTTTCCCTGTCTCACCTCTTCTTCCTCTCCTCAAAGCACCCATTTACAAAAAAAATGGGAGGTGAAGGCCTGGTAGATGAATGGGTAGACTACCAGGTACCACGCACTTGGTAGATAGTTCTCCCACTGATTTTTCTATATTGTGGTTCCCACGACGCAGTACAGATATGTGTGGTCGCAACATTTGCAACAACAGACCCGAAACATTTTTAAAGTCACGAACGTTCTAGAAATATCGGTGTGAATTAATTCTTTCCTTAGTTTTCGGGGGGCAAAAATCCAAGCGATTGCAAATGTCGCAGTGTTAAATTACAACACTTTTATCTGTATTTCTTTTTTTTTTTTCTAAATGTTGCGAATGTTACCATGTTTGGCTTTCTTGAAGTTTTATGTATTTTGTAAAACTTCGTTGTATTTCATCTTCGTCATAAGTTTCACGTTTCCGACGCAGTCGCTGAATATTACATGTACGTTTGTATATTTTCATTCGTATGGTAATTCTGACCACATGTACTTCGAGAAACGAACAAATATACTTAGGTATTTGAGAGTAAATACTCGTTTCCAGAACGAAAATAATGCTATAAGCTGGTAATTTACATTATATCAGGAATATGCACTTTATTATCATTTAGTATTATTATTGTATTATTATTATTATTATTATTATTATTATTATTATCATCATCATTACTATTATTATTGTTATTATTATTATTATTATTATTATTATTATTATTATTATCAATTATTATTATCATCATAATTATTATTATCTTTATTATTATTATTCGTCCTTATCCTCATGCTTTAGCCTTGAGTCACTGTTTTCGGTGATGATAATGATCCTACATGGATGAATGGCTGGACGGTGACTTTAAGACTTAAAAGAGCAGCACTCGATGCCTTCATTATTCAGGCGTCGTAATGTTCGGGAGTCCAAGATCAGTGTTCCAGTGTTCGTGGAAGGGACTTCCTCCAATATATGCGTTCGGCTTAACACACTGTCGCTGGGAAGAATAGACCTCGCTTGTTGTATGAGAGGCTGGAAGGTGACGCTTTGCTTGTTGCACCAGAGCCTGCAAGAATACACCTCGCCTCCTGGATGAAAGGGAGATTGGTAGAATACACTTGGCTCGTCAATGAAAAGTGGGTAGGATACACCTCGTTTGTTGTGTGGAAGGGTGGTAGAATACACCCTCCTGTGGTATGAAAGGTTGGTTGGTAGAATACACCTCGGTTGTTCAATTCAACAGGTGAGTTGTGTTCATATTTCTGTTTAAATAGAACTCCATTATAATGATGATGATAATTTTCCACCTAGAGTAATTTATTACCTGGAATAGATTACCAAATGACAGCCCGCAGTCCATATTGAAAACAACGTATAATGAGTACGATTTTTTTTTCTAATTATGAATAACTAGATGAGATCCAGTAATCATGGTTCATTATCAATCATGAACAATTACAGCCATTAATTGTGTCCTGATACCACTGTATATATTACTTTCTTTCTAATGCAAATGAGATTTTTTGTCAGACATTTATGGGTTTGAATACTATTTGTGTGTAATGGGAAGAGAGTTTTACACTAGTGTTGCCCCGCCTCTTAACCTCTTTATACACACACACACACACACACACACACACACACACACGCTAGCTTATGCCAGTTTCTGTGTGGTTCCGTTTCAGTGTTTACCTTGCGTTAGTTACACAGTCAGAGACTAAGAAAGAATAATCTTTTCTTGACACACAATTTTGTCACCGACTCTCAACCAGGCGAGGTCGCTGAACAAATTCTCCTCTTGGGTGTGTTCTCGTGGAAGATCCGTATCATACAAGAATGCACGCCACTGTGGACATGCCTCCTCTCACCTACAGTGGAGGAACTGTGTGTGACCCACGACACTCCAGTGTGACCTTGAGAATCCGTGAAGTGTCTTTGTCATACAACGCCTGACGTTAAGACGTGGTTCATACCGTGAGTGTACGTGGGTCACGTGAATATCTTGAGCACCTGAGGGTAGATGTGTGCCCGATCCTCATGTTGATGGTTGTATCTTTAACGTTGACGCCCTGGCTGTCCTGGAGGCCTTAGAGATGTATTAACTAGACAATTAACCAGCTAACGGTGGGCTTGGTCAACGTGATCTGTCGTAAGAGATTATAGCTCTATTGAGACATAAGGTTTTTGTAGTGTTTTGAGTCGTCCAACCACTAGTGAACAGAAACCAAGGTTTTTGTAGTGTTTTGAGTCGTCCAACCACCATTGAACAGAAGCCAAGTGGGAACTGTAGATAATGGACGTGTTCATGGTTGCTGAAGCTCTTCGATTTTTAGATCGTGATATAAGAATTAGGGTTCGAGGCAGGAGCTCAGGATCTGCATCTGTCGTGGTAAAATACATTCGATAACTCGCTTCATCATGACTGCAGGTGTGGGTATATACTCTATTTCCTCAGGTATACGAAAAACATATTCGTTTTAATTCCTCATTAAGTTTTTAACTGCATTTTTTTCTTCATTTTTCCCTCTTCCTCTGTTCCAAGAAATAGAACTTTGTGTCTTTACGGAGGCGGCGCCTTTATATGCCTACCAGCGTCTCTGGTATCTTTTGGGAGTCAATTGGATTTTGCCTCGAGTAACGTATCAACCATTTGCCTCACGTCTGATTATTCTGTTGTCTCATTCCTTACGCAGTTGTCTGTCCTCTGGTAATGCACCACATTTACCTCAGACATGAAAAACGCCGAATTAGATCACCTTCAGCCCTCAAGAGCTGAGGGGGAACTGGAGACAACATTCAGAACTCGGCGCGAACATCCAAGTTACTTGGACTGTGAAGGTCCCTCAGTATGAGAGTTGTTGGCTGGTGAGGGAGGTGTCTTGTGGTGTAGTGTGAGTCTCCTGCATCACATCCCTTACCAGCGATGCATCATCCAACCTGAATGCGAATTCTGGGTCGTGGCGACGCCCCAACACATGACTGACGACGGGAGAGACCTGTTCTCTCCCTCTGTGCAATCTGCTAATGGAACAAAAAGGAGCGAGCGACTGGCAAGAGCTCCTGTTACTCTCTGGTGCTCTCGCTTCGCCAGAGATCTACGGTGCTTTTATGCCCCTCTTAAGCATATAATGGTACAGCCATGGAATGCGACAGTGCGATCCTCGAGTGCGACGGTGCGACCCTCGAGCATGGCGTTACGACCATTGAACTACGACGTTTTGATCCTTGAGTGAGATATGGCTTGGGACCTTGAACCTGACTCTTGAGTAAGATGGCTAGGCCTCGGACCTGATGACCATCGAGTATAATGGATTGGCGTTTGTATCTGACCATCGGGAGTCAAGTCAAAGGCAGAACGTTGATGTCGTCTACCTGACCTGGTTCAGTGTGGTCATTTCTTCGTCTGGATCTTACCACATCCTTCTTAACGACCATGACTTGACCCTCGTCTAAAGACAGGATACACCATCAACTCCTCCATTCTTAAAATCCTTTTCCTCTTCTCATTTCCCCGTCTCATTAACCCTCTTCGTATTTCAATTAAGACCCAGGTCGCGATGTGGACAACCGTCCGTGACAGGAGCCTCCAACGTAAAAAATTAAACGACCAGACTGGAGCCATTATGCTGGTCATGAGCAAGTTGGCCACATGACAACATTATAACTGTTTCCAGTGACTTACAGGACCAGCTGCCTTCAGTGAGCACCAGACAACGCAGTTACCACAGCAAGATCCTCACCCCTGAACTTAAAACGAGCCGCTAAATAACTGTCTCTCAATGAAGAAATTACCACCCGTCGAGCAGATAAAAGATCCAACGTTTATGTTATCTTAAGACGAACAAGGCTTCATCCCAAGCTTGATTCCATCCACGACGACACTCCTGGTTTAGAATCATCACCCCGCGATCCTATACAACGGCTGAGGATGTTTGAATAAGCTTATATCAATAGCCAGGGGAATTCAGGGTGACACATCTAATTTGCTTCATGGGGCATCACACTTCATTTTGCACATGTGACTCCCATCCTAGGCCACCACACTCCAGGCTGCATATATGTGATTCCCCTCACTAGGTACCACATTCTTAGCCTACATATGCGGTAATGTTAAGACCCATAAGCCAGAAATATCATCTCTGTCCCATCACATGCCCGTTCACCATTCGCACATACAGTTCAACGAAGCAGCTTAACTACGTCAAGCGAAATACATGCTTGATGCGTTCAAAAAAAGGATGTTACGATGCGTTCATCGTAACTTCAACAAACGACTTCCTGCAGATCCCATGTTCTGCAAGACTCGTTGTCTCATTACCTCATTAACTGTGAAAAGCCTTTTCCCCCTATTGAGCCTGTTATAAAACTCATCTGAGACTCTGTCTACAATCACCCAGAGCTACAGACCTGATATTCCCCCTCGTACCATTATGGAGAAGCTCCTCCAAGCCCGCACTGCTCAGGCTCCGTTCCGGTACATTAATGGCTCCCTGTCCTTCCATCAGGAAGGTGCTGCTGCCATGGGTAGACCAGGAGGGCCAACTTTCCTCAAACACTGGCACACTTTTCTCCTTCGTCTTGAAGGTTCCTCACCTCCTGGGCAAACAGCGTCACACGTCTCGTCTTAATCTCGTGCGTTCCTCAGGTCCTGGGCAAACAGCGTCACACGCCTCGTCTTAATCTCGTGCGTTCGTCTGGTCCTGGGCAAACAGCGTCACACGCCTCGTCTTAATCTCGCACGTTCGTCTGGTCCTGGGCAAACAGCGTCACACGTCTCGTCTTAATCTCGTACGTTCCTCGGGTCCTGGGCAAACAGCGTTACACGTCTCGTCTTAATCTCGCACGTTCGTCTGGTCCTGGGCAAATATTAGCACGCCTCTTCCCTCTGTAATTCTAGAAAGTGTATAGTGATATACAGACTGATCTCATGCGTCGGAATCTGCATAACCTCACTATAGATAACTTACATGTGGTTGGTTATGGTAGCACGAGCTGAAGGTAGATAGGATTGGATTATATAGTTTAAGCATAGAGCCAAGCACTGGAGCTTCTAAGGCTATTCGATGCTCTTAAAACACACACACACACAAAGGTTGATCGTCCGCGCACCTCAAAAGCACTAGAAAGACTTTGTCTCTCTATATGTTTTTTTCCTCTTTCCCTTTTATAACCAAAGTTCCAATTACGGATAAAAGTCCTCTTCGATGCCACGCCTCGGAGGAAATATAAGAGGTCAAGGTAAACAGGAAAGCAAAGAGGAAACATCAGATGGAAGGATTTTAGTTGTAGCGCTACACAACCTGGTGTGTATATTTCACTTCAAAGTATCTGTGATGATTAGCCTTTGATTCGTAAAGTCTCTTAGCCTTGCCGGAACACAAAGCTTCGTGTGTGTGTGTGTATATGTGTCACGTCCTGGTTCAACATATACACCTAGGTCCCGATTGCACTCCATTAGGCTAATGGCCGTAGCCATTTGCATCCTGGAAGGATTTCCAAAGCGTCTACATTCCGGGATGAGGAGCGGACGCGTCGCACATATTAGAATGTCAGGAGGACAATTAATTAGTCTACAGATGTTACTTTCGCTCACGTACATATTGGTGTGTATTTTACGTGTGAGAAAAGGAACGAAAGGAAAAGACCTTGTGAATCAAGTGACGAGCTTCAGACGTTTACATCCAACTTTATTCAAAGTGAATCTCTCTCTCTCTCTCTCTCTCTCTCTCTCTCTCTCTCTCTCTCTCTCTCTCTCTCTGACAATTGTCAGTGTGTGTGTGTGTGTGTGTGTGTGTGTGTGTTCAAGTCGTAACTCCAGGGTAGAACTCGTGTAGGTGTTTGAGTATTGTTTTTGGAGATATCTTTCTCCCTGGGGGTCGGGCCATTCACCTCCTCCTTGGAGAGGACCCAATTGGGGTTCTGCTCGTCCTCTGTATGTCGTCTGCAGTAAGGCACACTCCGCCTCGGGCGTCACCAGGACCTGCCTGAGGGAGGAGGAGGAGGAGGAAGAGCCTTGCATTCTTCACAAGTGACCCGCCACTTCGGCCAACACTTAAGCTTGGTTCTGTCTGTTTTCTCTCCTCCTCCCCCCTCCTCTCTCTCTCTCTCTCTCTCTCTCTCTCTCTCTCTCTCTCTCTCTCTCTCTCTCTCTCTCTCTATCTATCTATCTATCTATCTGTCTCTCTCTTCCAGCAGCCTTAGATCACCAGTCTTGCGTTCGTCCCCTTCAAAAAAGATAAGAAAAGACCATTGTGGCCAGGATAACAATATAATCCCATACCACGAAGTACCGTAACACTCTTGAGAGGAGGTTCAGACCCCACTAACATCATGAAGTATAAAAGAATACACTTTCTTTTTTTTTAATGTTTCTGTACCTGGAATACTTCTCCCCACCAAGAAAAAGGAATTCCAGTCTCTTTCTTGTTTTATGTTTTCCGGGATGACTTAAGAGAAAACCTTGAGGAAAACCCCAGTTATGTGTAGAGGTAGGAAGGGTTTCCCCCCCCGCTGGCGTCAGTAGGAGAGGTTGCCTGGAGGAGAGGCCTTAACGAGATCACAGGAGGGGGATGTCCCACGCAGGCCAGGGGGCCGGGCAAGCCAGGGCTCCAGGCTGGCTTGGGAACTAGGCAGGTCATGCCCTTGGAACCAAGCATGACCTCACATGTGTGATACAATGCCTCTATGTATATGGTTATGTGTGTCTGTGATATATGTACACACACACACACCCACACACACACACACACACACGCCTTTCCCAGCTCCATCTCGCATGCTGTCCTCCTCCTCCTCCTCCTTCCTTCTTCCTTCCTCCCTTGCACTCAGATAGCTCCCAGGGCGTACGTTCCCCGCCCATAATGTACCCACACTCGAGGCAGGAACTGCTCTCGCCAGGGAGTGCAGAGAGAGAGAGAGAGAGAGAGAGAGAGAGAGAGAGAGAGAGAGAGAGAGAGAGAGAGAGAGAGAGAGAGAGTCGAACTGGAAGCAACTACGAGGCTCTGGCTTATATAGGGAGGCAGTTTTAATCTGTTGTCCTGTGTGCACTTCGCTGATCAGACCAGGAGAGGAACAGGGAGTGACCAGAGAGCAAACAGAACACAAGATGCGACACACAACGTCTCGTGAGGTGTGACACGGTTACAAGCTGCGTGGAGTGTGACGGAGTTACAAACTGCGTGGTGTGTGACAGGGTTACAAGCTGCGTGGGGTGTGACGGAGTTACAAGCTGCGTGGAATGTGACAGGGTTACAAACTGCGTGGAATGTGACAGGGTTACAAGCTGCGTGGAATGTGACAGGGTTACAAGCTGCGTGGAACGTGACAGGGTTACAAGCTGAACGAACTGAGGATTTGTGACGATCATTATCACTCGCTTGTCTCTGGTTTATGGTGATTAGTTTATGGTAATTAGCCGACGGACGAGACTCGTCTGGTTTCTCTATGAACGAGTCTACAGAGTCGTAATGTCCATGACGTAAGGAGGCTCTGCAGCCCGGTGTTCACTCGACACCTGGTGTTGGAGAATCATATTCCATTGAGAGAGAGAGAGAGAGAGAGTTTCACTGACAAAGTTTTACCCTCGCGTTGCACCATCTCTTAACCTTGCGTCCATGTACCATATCCTTTTACTCCTGTGGATATGTACACACACACACACACACACACACACACACACACACACACACACACACACACACACAGACACCTGTAAACGCCACGTCAACAAGGATGGATGTGTTCCCAGGTTCATCTATCACTCCCAGGCATTGGGCCAAGCGAGGCAGACCTCTCTAGTGAACCTGACGCTAGCAAGATTTCTGTAATCCTATATCGTCTAGCTGAGCGATTCGCCAGCGTTCCCAGACCATACGTTGTACTAGGAGGGAGGGAGGGAGTGAGGAAGGGGAGAGAGAGAGTTTTCATCTACCACCAGGTATTTGAAACTGGGTATGAGGGGAATATGTCAGTTGGGTGATTGTGTCTGTGTCTGTCAGGAGGCGAACGAACAACAGGTGTTGTAGGATCATGGTGTAAAAACGATTCGGTCAGGGACTCTCTTATTTCGTCTCCATCTCCCATCCACCACCATTACCGCAATCACCACCACAGTCATCTATTACCTCTTCGTATGGTTTCTCACTTCAGTAAATGGCATGGCACCATTTCACAAAAAGGCTTCCCTCACTGTGCACTATACGTGATTACAGTTTCACAGAATGGCCTGTCACATTTTCATCATAGGCTTCATCTCTTGGAAGACAGTCTCTCCCACACCCTCACTAAATGGCCACGAAGCACTGAACCAAATAGTCTCTCACCACTTCCTTAAATGGCCTCCTCCCCTCGCCAAATGGCTCTCTTAACCACTTCACAAAAAAAAGTTAGTTCTCTATCTTGACCACATGACCTCTTACCCCCTTCCCAAAATGGCCTCTTGCCCTCAGCAAATGCCCACTTACCACTCCACAAAATGGCCTCTTACCCTCACCAAATACCCACCCACTCACTACTCCTCAAAATGGCCTCTTACACGCACCAAATGGAATCACATCCGCAAACCGGTTGAACCAGACCGTTTGAACACACACACACACACACACACATATATATATATATATATATATATATATATATATATATATATATATATATATATATGTACACTGTATATTAGTCAGCGTTACTGACCATGAATCAACACAAGTTTGCAAGGATTCAAATCCTGGTCGCAATTTGTAACCACACGTACACACCTAATCATATTGTGATGAACTTATATGTTATAACACAAGAGGAGGAGGAGGAGGTGTAGCAGCACCTGCACTTGATCATTACGTATGCCGTAGCCTCGATGTCTCTCATCAGATCAATCATTCGTCCACCCTCGCCCTTGACTAAGTTTATCACCATCCTTCCCCCTTCTCTCCCCTTCGCTCTGCATATATCAAATTACGACCTTTTTTAAGTCTATTATATCTTACAATTCGGTTTATCTCCCCTCCTCTCTTATATTCTACGTCTCCAAACCTCCAATTTCTCATAGCCTAGTTATTCTTCCTTATGTATTTTTTTTCCCCTCCGGTGTGTCTTTTCTCTGATAAATCTGGCTCCTTCCCTCGTTCATTGTCGTGAATGTAATGAGATGCCATTTCAGTGGGTCTGTATCAACGTTATTTCTTCGTACAGCAGGATGGGTGGCTCCCCCTCTGCATAATGTTTCCAGTTACGATACATGTAATCGTTCATGACTAGAACGTGATGTACATGTTGTCTATGGCTAGCACAGGATGGTCTCCACATAGGAGACCAGGCAGTCAAAAGTAGGAGACTCTACAACTCGTATTTTCCTCAAGACTGACGTTTTGAATCGTCCCGGTATAAAGACAACATCTTGTATGTGCGTTACATGTATTTCCCGTTGTGCTGTATGCGGTATGGGCTATTCCCTAGCTCGACACGAGCTCACACCTCGGTGGTATGAGCCACACCACAGTCGCTACCACCGCCTCACCAGCCGAGTTGGTGGCTCGCCAGAAATCTGCAATGCGACCCCGGAAAAAAAAAAAAAAAGGAGCGTCGCTCGATACAATATTTCTTTCATTTAAATTGATGACGAAGGTTCCAGTCACGAACGAAAGTCCAGCTCATCATCCAGGCCGTAACTGGATTGGGAAGAAGAAGGGTTAGGGAGATAGAGAAGTGGGGAGGGGAAGACGAAAACGAACAAAAGAGTTTTAGAGGAAGTGGGGGGAAAACCTGTCTTTTAATACGGGTCAGGTATAGCTGTTAGGAAAGACATGGGAAGGTAAGGAGGTCCAAAGATTAACCTTGTAGGGAAAGAAAGACGACCTTACAGCGGCCTAATATAGGGCTGCCGACGGCCATATAGTAATCATATGACGTAGCAGATGCTGTGTGCTATTCTGTCCAAGACTTCGTACCATATAATCATCGAGCTAGGAAGGTCGGGATCTTGTGTTCAGATAGAGCCTATTGTTTTATTCCATTATCTGGAACGCGAATATACTTAATTTCTTTTACTTTCTCAGTTTTCTTGCTTTTCCCGTTTACTCTGTGTGGCCTCTCGTACAAATTCAAGTCTTCCAGGAAGTGTATTCTTTCCATTTTTTTTTTTTCGTTTACGATAGGGTGTTTGAAATGCTTAGCCGCCATGTCTCACTCAGTGTGCAGTATCTCCGCTATTTTGCCTCTCCTCGTCTATGTTTCCCTTCTTCATACATCCTCACAACCCTGCAGACCCCATCATACATCATACTCTCCAACGCCCACCCAACACCAAGGCTGTAAACGAAATGGCAAGTTGCGAGAGAAGTGGTTGTAAATTAGTTAGATAAAAGATATTACACCTTATACTACCCTTCCCAGCCATCAGCTGTGTGTGTGTGTGTGTATGTGCCGCAGTAGCAGATGGTGTTTCGAAAGAGCCAGCTGGTCCAGGACGCATGTCCTGGTCCAGAACCTAGTCCAGGAATCATCACATTTTCCAGAACCTATTCATCTCATGGCCCAGTATTTAGTCCAGGACTCGTATCATGGTCCGCTTTGTGCGAGGGGTAAAGTTTTTATGAGATACTCTCTACTATCTATCTATCTCTGTCTCTTTGATTATCTGTTTATTCTTTATCTCCGTCGCTGCCTCTTATTCTCTTTTCTCTGTTTTGGATTCTTTCTGATTGTAGAGGCTATAGTGTATTCCTCTGCCTCGTTGTATCTCCCATCTTCATCTACGCCTCTCGCTGTAATCCACGAACATTGCTGCTGGGAGTCAACACGAAACCAGAGGTAATCCACTTCATTAGCTGAGTTGATACACGAACGACGGAAGTAGAGAGAAAAAACAACGCAAACAGCAACAAATCATTGGGTTCCTTCGCGTTCTTTTTCTTTTTTTTATTTTTACTACTGGTCGTTTTTGGCGTTGTTAATGTTCCCCGAACCCGCAGTTCCAAGATGACAGTAGAGCAGACCCTGGGGATTGAGGAGTGGAAAGTACCCAGATGACTCCACTTTAATGAAGGCGGCTCTGAGGGAGCGGGAGCCGCAGGGATGGTTTTAGTGCGAGTTCGGATGGGGTAGAGAAACTGGAGGCAGGAGAGTGCTTGGAGCAGACGTGGCAGCGGGTGGAGCTATACTGTAGGTGCCGAAGTGAACCATAAGGGTGAGAGACGGGGTTGAGAGGCCCCCAGATACGCTGAGGAGTGTGTTGAGGAAGAGGGGATCACTGTCTGTGAGGGAGGGAAGGACGTGTATGGTTTAATGGTACAGAGGATCCGATGGTGTTCTGTGGGTGCTGCAAAAAGAACAGAAGAGGGTGGACATGTTGGAATTGAAATGGCTCAGGGTGGGATGTGGAGATGGTAGAGTTGATCGTGAAAGGAATGATGGGGTAAAAGAGATTTGCGGTACCAAACGGAGTTTGACTGAGATAGCCGACTGAAGTGTGCTGAACATGATGTGGCCATGTGAAGATGAGAGAAGAGAAAATGATTTGGGTAATATACATGTCAGAAATGGAGGGAGCAAGGGAGGGCCAAGAAGGAGATGGAAGAATAGACTTGAACATTCATAAGAGTGAAAGTGTGCGCTTTGGATTAGAGTCATGTGATATACAGGGGGTGACGAGCTGTCAGCCGGCACAGGATTTTGTCATGGTAATCAATCCATGGTAAAGTCTGTGGAGGTTTAGTTGTGGCTAGAGGGCTCTAGTTTCGGTGCATTGTACGTGAGAGTGGCTGTGAGCTAATGAAGTCATTCGCGGGAAACGGCGTACGAGTATGAACTTATATATCAGTTTCCATTTATATATCTATATATCCATAATAGAAAATATGAAAATATATTGCAAGGAGGTCAGAAAGATTGTATATATATATATATATATATATATATATATATATATATATATATATATATATATATATATATATATTGCACCCTGCCCTTGGTGCACGACAGGAGTTAATACAGGAGAAATTCACGTGCGGGTTCCACCTATATGCCAATTCAAACTATTTATTTTCTCTGAGTGATCGACCATCCAATAACTGAATTGTCATTCCCAGTGCTTTATGGATAGCCAATAAACAAAGCTCATGGCCAGCCGGTAGTCCGTTCGCTTTTAATTAATAATATGAATTACGACGTGAACTTTATAAAAAGCTAACTGGGCCACAGTGGACCTATATATATATATATATATATATATATATATATATATATATATATATATATATATATATATATTGAACACGAGGTAATAGGGAATTACCTATACACATAAGCAACAAATTAAGCAAGAAACTTAACGAAAATGCATTGTAAACAAATGCTTGTACATGAATAGGATTTTGAATGAATAGAAAGAAAACTTAAAAGTAGCTCTGAAGGGTTTAAAGATACACAGCTAAAGGGACGATGCGCTGTGAGTGGACTGGACCAGGGTGTATGATTCAAGCGGGAGGACGAAATGACGACGGAAAGTATTGTGGGTCCTGGCTGTAGCGAGAGGGGTGTGGTGTCAGTGCATTAAGACATGACAGCCCCGAGAATGGATGTGAGGGAATGGTGGCCTTTTCTTTGTCTGTACGTTGAGCTACCTCGCCAACGCGGGAAACGGCGAACAAGTATGAGAGAAAGTGATGTAGTATTTGCTGATAACCACAAGGAAAATGAAACACGATAAGTTCCCAAGTGCAATTTCGTGTTATGATCACATGGTCAAGGGAGATGCAAGAATGAGACAAAAAACGTAGAACAGTCTGTTGATATACAAGGAAGAGACATCTTAGCTACGTCTTTTCCTTGTATATCAAGTGACTGTTCTATGTCCAATGTGTCATTCTTATATCTCCCCAGACGATATGATGATTACACGAAAGTGCGCTTGGGCACTTATCGTGTTTCATTTTCCTCATGGTTTTCCAGCATCTCTTTATGCATGCCGCTCATGGCTACTAAATGTGGGTATGTTGCCGTTCACTGCGTGGAGGCCATTTTCCATACCAGAATTAGCAAGGCACTTACCCGTTGAAATGAAAAATTAGGCCTGCTTGAGGGGAATAGCCCTCACTTACACGTATGTTAAAAGGTGTCCTGTGTACCCCAGGCTAGTGACGAGGGTGGGTAAGCAGCTGCCAGTGTGTATCCACACCATAAGTGTAGTGGAAGACGTGATTGATAACATGGCCAAATGGATCAACACACCAACGTATTGGAGTGCAATTAAAGCCTTCATCATTACCAATACAGAGGAGTATAATGAGAGGGATTGAACCATTGAGAGACATGCAAAATGAGATTAGAAGTCACAGGTAAATGAGAAACACAAAGAAAATAAATAAATTATTGATTAAAGTTAGAGAAACACTCCAAATAAACAGGGTTTTTCCAGAAAAGGTATAACATATGAAAAGAGTAATATATGAAATCAATTAAATGCAAATGCAGAAACATGGTCGACATATATTCCCTGGGTCCAGTGCATGCACATATTCATATGTATGCGGGGGTCACATATTGGTATGTTCACGGAGATAAAAATGTGTGTGTGTGTGTGTGTGTGTGTGTGTCCCGTATCCACCCACCTATAGACAGGATCCCGGTCCTCTGACCCTCTAGCTACAGGCCAGGATCCTGCACCTGTATCCTCTAAGCTACAGGCCAGGATCCTGCACCTGTATCCTCTAAGCTACAGGCCAGGATCCTGCACCTGTATCCTCTAAGCTACAGGCCAGGATCCTGCACCTGTATCCTATAAGCTACAGGCCAGGATCCTGCACCTGTATCCTATAAGCTACAGGCAGGGTTGCTGTACCCGTAGCCACTTCGTATACTTTTAAGCTCAAATGTATCAATGAAAGAAAACGAGTGCACCTCTCCCGCGCAGATGACGTTACCACAACAGTAGATAGAAAAATGGGAATCTAATCAGCAATGTAAAATGCTATTACATAATTTTCCCTTCCGTCAATCAGCCAGTTTTGCCTTATTCCGATCAGTCGTGGATTTAGTCAAAGCTAATTACCATATTTCATGCGTTCGTAATTAACTCCGTCTAACGTGCCTGGCAAGCAAATAGGTATTTGGAAGATGAGAGAAAAAAATGAGGGAACTGTTTTGAAAGTATAAACTTTGTCACGTCGAAAAATATATGTATATGTCGATCCGATGTTTCAGTTAGTGTCGTGTCAACGATTGCGTTAGGGCGAAAATCAGTAGCGGCGACAACGAGATGGGGAATCTAATTCGCCTCGACGGGGAAGTCTTTTCTCCGCCTACAAAACGTGGATGAAATCCGACCAATCGGCGTCTTTGTTTTCATGTGACGTCAGCAAGCGGGGTGAGAGTTTGGTCAATTCAGGACTTAATGTGAGAAAGTTCCTTTGTGAATTTGAGACAAATTTCAATAATTTTCAGAAAGATACCTAAAAAGTAGACGCTTCAGAGATAAACTTCAGAATACTAAGACGGTGTCCAAAAATGTTTCGGGACTTTATGCTCAAATGAGACGAAACGTTCAGCTGTTCCTTCCGTTTTTACAGTATATCAAGACTTTTTTCTTCTATAAAAACTCAAAATTCTATGAAACACCACACTGACTGGCGTGGATGTCATTTTTACAAGGACATATCGTTGGGTTTTAAAAGATTATATCCAGATAAGCCACACAGAAAGACACCAGATAAGCAACACAGACACAGAAAGACACCAGATAAGCAACACAGACACAGAAAGACACCAGATAAGCCACAAAGACACAGAAGGACACCAGATGAGCCACACAGACACAGAAAGACATAACATGAACATAGCTGCATGAACGTTTATAACAGAGACAGACAGACAGACACTTACCCATAGTGTAAGACGAAAGGAAGAGAGAATTTTCTTGTATGCACTTGACCTCTGCATGAAACAAGACTTAATGAGACGACTGCATGACCCTGTACACGACTTTACGACGCTTGAGTATGATGGCTTGGCATCTGACCTGACCCTTTGAGACGAGGAAAAATGCACGTTCGTTATACTCAAGCGTGGCACCGTGTTTCTCCAGGCGTTAAGCTTAATGTTGTTGTGGACGTAGTCTGGGGGAAACTGACGCACATTTTCATATAAAGAACAAGATGACAAAACACATGGACGCCTGTGGTGTGGCGGTTAGCGTTCCTGACCGTGACGCATTCACGGGTCACCCAGGGTCGAGCGCATAAGTTCAAATCCTGGCTGCGGTACTAGGTCCACAGTGAACCCAGCTGTTCGTCCATCCCTCGGGGGTTGGTCGATATAATGGGTACCTGGTTTAGGCTTGGGTAGTCATTTTTTTTACCAAATGGCGTCCTTGCTACGTCTCCGTAGTATATCAGCTGACTGTTATATTTCTTTCTTGTATATCCTCTGTCTCGCCTGATGATGTGATTATTAGACGAAAATGCACTTGGGAACTTATCGTGTTTCATTTCCCCGTGGACTCATAGGAATATATATATATATATATATATATATATATATATATATATGTATATATATATATATATATATATATATATATATATATATATATATAGATAGATAGATAGATATAGCGTTAACGGGATGGTCTTGATTAGGGCCTCAGCTATCCGTGCCGTCTCACTTAACATAAAAAAGGAAAAATGGACAGGAAATTCTTCTCCAAATGACTTTTGTCTGCCACTGGCATTTTTTCTCATTTCTGTGTAGCAGTTTCGTGCGCTCCACTACAAGGGATGTCTTCGGGCATCGCTCACAACTGTGTTAGAACAGAAGTTTGAATGTCAGCGTCGTGGGTTTTACTTTTCGAGTTCTGGATGTTGCTTCTGCACGTCGTCTAGAATAGAATTTTTGTGGTAGCTTGAGGCAAGATGAACCAGGGGGTGTTCGATAGTCTCTGACACTGCAGTGGAAAGCTTTGTGATCTTGTAGACAAAGGGAATATATTTCTCTGGTAATGTTTGTATACATCGATAAGCAATATTCCTTCGTTTTAACTAATATCCCAAAAAGAACTTTCAGGGGAAGAGGGAACGGGGCTAAAATGACGTGGGGAAGACAAGCGAAGTTTTGTGAGCCCTGGTTGGATGTAAACATGGTGCGCGTGTGGTATCGCAAACGTCCTTAAACACGTTAAATGCGAGGGAGAAAAACAAATAAGGAGGCTTCTCAACGGTAACGCGAGCCTTCACGAACGAGGAATGACTCTTTGATACGAGTGATTGGCAAGCTGATAAAGTAATTGGAGTAACCAAGAAGAAACGTTGTGTCGAGTGAGGAATTCTCAGTCTAGGGCCACCGGTCCAATATGCCGAGGACTCGAAGATGGGAATGCCCGCCCCTCTTGTGTACGAGAGCGAAAGAAGAATTAATCAGCATGAATTCCTCTATGCTTATCTCTGTGGCAGACGAGAAAGAAGTAACTGAGGTCGAAATTAAAACTCAGGTTCTTGACGATGGGTAGTTTGAAGTCGAACTCTCGAACACTTGATTCTTGACGGTGGGTAGTTTGAAGTCGAACTCGCGAACACTTAGGTTGTTGACGGAGGGTAGTTTGAAGTCGAACTCCCGAACACTTGGGTTGCTGACGATGGGTAGTTTGAAGTCGAACTCCCGAAGACTCGGGTTCTTGACGATTGGTAGTTTGAAACCGAACTCCCGCATCACTTAATCTTGATGGGAGGGGACAAAATTACTGGAATAGTTCAGGAAGGACTTCAAAAGGTTAAGGGCCAAGAGGCCAAAGGGTATACACAGCTATCGTTTACTTAGTGGAGGGAGATGAAAGGACGCGTGTTGGTGGCAGCAGAGAGAAGTGGAGATTCTGAACATTCCGTGTCGAGGTTGTCAAAGGCTAGACACAAGGAGGAGTCCACAGTTTTTTTCAGTGGATCTGGGAGAAGCATCAGCCTCGGAAGATAGACACACTAGAGGGAGAGAGAGAGAGAGAGAGAGAGAGAGATGGAAGTAAGGGTCTTAACAGGAAATGCAAGAGGTTCTCGGAGGATTTGATACTTAAGTTACCTTTAATAAGAAAAAATGAATTATACCTCAGCCGACTCCATGGTAGAGATGCCTGAAGCGTATCAACTCTGTCTCTGGAAGTGTGGATGTCTCTTGATGTCGTATATTCGTCGTATGCGTTCACCAGGTCCCAGCAACGTAGACGGAGCGCACAGTACACTATACCCTCTCCGTCATTCATCCGGCCTCACAGTTATTCCTATTTCCTGTCGTTTTTTACGGGTAACGCGTCAGACGCTTAATATTTTTTTTTTTTTCTAAAAGCGTTGCAGGACATATTGATCACAGATGCCGCGACGGGCGAAGACCGACACACACACCCCACTCCCATCCCTCCCTCCTCTCCCCCAGGCACGCACTGCATCTCTCTCTCTCTCTCTCTCTCTCTCTCTCTCTCTCTCTCTCTCTCTCTCTCTCTCTCTCTCTCTCTCTCCCAGCTGGACTCTGGAAAGCACGGACGTGCCTGTGTCTGGAGGGTGGAGGGTGGGAGGGTGGAGGCGACCACTGGCAGCAAGCAGACTTTGAGTCTCCTCATGGAATGTCCTATGAGGCGCCTGCTCATGGTAGCCTCATAGACGCCTGTGTCTGGCTGGCATACATGCATATATACCCACTAACACACACACACACACACACACACACACACACACACACACACACACACACACACAACTACATAGAAATCTAATGCCCCAATTGTAACACCTAACATTTTCTTACACCATGTCTTCATCATCAAAGCAGTTTTCTGATATTGATCCCACTGATACATATATAGGTGGGGACCCAGGGAAACTATGGGGTGCTCAATTCCTTACCATGCGGAACCCCTACACTGTATTGATCGTTACGATCCGTGTGTCTCATTCTGACGAGACTTTGAGAGGGTCTTGTTTAACCTCCTGACGCCATCAACAACTTCAGACTTCCAAACAAGATCCAGGCTTTTCAACCCGGAAAATACTAACCTCAAGAGTATAACTTGCGTAACAGAAAACAAGAACTGGTTTGAGGACTTGAAGACCGCTTCTTGGAATCGCGGACGTGACTTTAACCTAATATCTCCCGCAACATAGCGCTTCCTTGAACCTAGGAGTCTCGAGCTGGTAGGACATTAGCTTTGTAGGCGTCGTTATGGACTGCACATCTGTACGTGATCTCGCATCATTGCCTCCCTGTGATTTATCAGCTGGGAGGTCCTCCCTCATCCCTGGGGATAAGGGAGGAAGAATACTACCCACGCATCTCCCTCACGTCGTTGAAGGAGACTGTTTGGGGATTCTTCAGTTCGCAGTGCAGCCTTGTGCAGCGACATGGCAAGACTGTAAGGTCAGGAAAGTTTACTCCCTCTGGATAAACAGAGTTTCTTCTCTCTCTGCAGAGTATTGAGATCTTCCACAGGCAGTTCCTGGGGAACTTCGCAGACCTGTAGTTTGGTGAGCTGATGTAGCGTTAAGTAAGGGCTGGAACGGGAATCTGGAATGCCCATTCCTTTCCTCCTCCTCCTGTATAATCACTTCGTAGATGTCGGAATAGAGGAAGGAGACAAACGAGGATCTCTTCCTCCATGGTTCAAACGTCTCCTTCTGACGCTGCTTCGCAAAGACGGGAAAGGAAAGTGTCCCAGAAGACCGGTGATTGGTCGATGTCGCCATCAGCCGACCAATTGGCGCTCCCTTAGGACATTAGGGATGAGCTGGCCTCCACCAATCAGTGGGCTTTTCTGATGCCACGTCACGAGTGGGCTTTAGGTCAGCTCCACCAATCAGTGGACGCCCCTGATGCTACGTCATGGGTATGACCAAAGACGGAGCAATTTATAGAGTAACCAAAGATTTGTGTTCGTTATGACTGTTCAGCCAATCAGTGGCCATCTCTAGCGTCACTCATGATGACGTAACCAATTTCAGCTAATTAGACGGTGCTTCTTGCGTCATTAGTCACTTAAGGGGCCATTCGCCAACTCAACGAATCTATGACGTCTTTGCTCTAAGGAAAATAGATCCGCAGCCATTAAGTTAAGCAAGTCTACAATGAATTGTTGGGAGGCAAAAGATGGAAAGACATGTAAGGAAGAAAACGAAGAGATACGAAATGTGAAAAAAAAAAAAAAAACGGATTGATCCTCCAGTTGGCAACCTCTTACACTCACAAAGTGAAAGAAAACCTCATGAACACGAAGTCAAAGAAAACACCATAAACGCAAAGGAAAACGACTCCGTCATGGAAAACGACACGGACATGAGTACAACAAGGACTTGTCTTGGAAAAATAATCTTTCGTACGAAAACACTTGGAGGAGAAGGAGGAGGTTAGAAAAGTAAAGAACACTTGAGAAGTATTACATGATCTTGGTGTGAGGAGGGGCGTGCAAGTCATCTCACGAGGGGTATGTGAAGTAAGATATTGTGGGAGAGAGACGGGAATGAGGGACTCTCTCTCTCTCTCTCTCTCTCTCTCTCTCTCTCTCTCTCTCTCTCTCTCTCTCTCTCTCTCTCTCTCTCTCTATCTATCTATCTATCTATCTGTCTACGACTCTCTCTCTCTCTCTCTCTCTCTCTCTCTCTCTCTCTCTCTCTCTCTCTCTCTCTCTCTCTCTCTCTCTCTCTCTCTCTCTCTCTCTCTCTCTCTATCTTTCTATCTATGTATCTGTCTACCTTTTAGCCACGACATGTATAACTCCTGAGCACACGAGGGTTCGACCCCCCCCTTTGGGCATGCCTGCGTCACACACAAACAACCGTAACACTTCAACAGCTTTGGATCGACCCACGTGACATTTCTGGTGTGTAAACACTTGACAAGGCTTTCACCTTGAGCATTGTTGTGTGTACCATTAAGGTCATTTGTACTGTTTAATTGTCCAGTGTTGAGCAAGTCATGACTCTCCGTTTTCTTTCTTCCTCCATCTGTGTATTCTACGTTTCTTCTTATCCTTATTCTTCTCTATTCATATTTCTTTTTCTTGCTGCTTCTTCCTTGTCTTTCCTCTTGTCTTTGTTCCTCTTTCTCCTCCTCTTCATCATCATAATCATCATTTTTTTCTTCCTAGCCTCCTCTCTCTCTCTCTCTCTCTCTCTCTCTCTCTCTCTCTCTCTCTCTCTCTCTCTCTCTCTCTCTCCCGTTCCATCCCTTCTCAGAGCTCTTCTCCGCCTCACGAGGTGAGACATCCCCATAAAAACTCCCAGTGTTGGAGGGAAGAGAGAGAGAGAGAGAGAGAGAGAGAGAGATAGAGAGAGAGAGAGAGAGGGGTGATGGGCAGGGAAGGGGGAAGAAAGAATCAATCTGAAATTCAGCCTTGAACCAGCGACCCGACCTTGAGGACTCCGGGTCTTGACGCCCGAGGATCAAGGTGGAGGAGGAGGAGGGAGCCGGAGGAGGCAGCAGCAGCGGTACACACCGCTTCCCTCGAGAACACAAGAGCCCACAAGATTACGTTCCGCAACGTCTTATTGACCGAAGGAAGTCAACAGTGATGGGAGGGGAGTCGTCACGACACGGGAGGCCAGTGTTGCTGGAATGGATAACAGAATGGGAAGGGATGGACGGAAGGTCTGTTGTTGTAAGAGGAAGGGTTGTGGTAAGGGAGGGGCACCGTGGGGGCAAGTCCTGGGGTCGATGGAGTGGGTTAGCGGTGTTTGGGGTTTGAGTGAGGGGAGGGAATGGGTTAGTTAGGGATGGAGGGGGTTAGAGAGAGAGAGAGGGAGAGAGAGAGAGAGAGTGAGAGTGGGTTAGGAAATGTATGGGGATTAGAGAGAGGGAGTGGATTAGGGATGGACGGGGGGATTAGAGAGAGGAAGCGGGTTAGGAAATGCAAGGGATTAGAGAGATGGAGTGTCTTAGGAATATGAGGGATTAGAGGGAGAGGGAGGAGGATTAGAGGACAGGAAAATTAGATCGAGGGTGGAGGATTATACGAAACACAGGGAATTAAAGCGAGGGAGTGAGCCAGAAAAAAAGAGTGAGTTCAGAGAATATCAATAAGAAACTAGAGAGTCAAGGAAAAGGAGTTTGATCTCGTGGATCAGTTACCATAATGTACGATTATGCCACCTATAAGTTTTGATGACGTCAGACCACTGATATATGGTACCTATACGTTTTGATAACGTCAGGCCACTGATATATGCCACCTATACGTTTTGATGACGTCAGGCTAACAGCTCCGTGGCACCGGTTCCGTTATAACGGACATGAGAGAAGATAATCGGTGAACGTAATTTAGCTAATTCCATAAAACTGGAATATCTTGGGAGACTTTGGGCCAGAGGATCATGAATCGTGAGGACAGACGAGCCATCAGTATGGCTTGGGGGCTGAGGAACGACCCCCCCCCCCTCTCCACTCCCGGCCCACCGACGTAAGTTTAAGATGAAGTTCTTAAGTTATCACACTCTATGAAGTTATTGAGATTGAGGGGATGAGGCGCCAGGGGAGTCTTAAGTTATTATTAAGTTTTGTGTGGTGCTGGGAGTCTTCTATCCACGCCAGGCCAGTCTCTCCCCAACCTCCCCCCTGGAGTATTTTCATGGTTAACCATATTTTGCTGTGGTGGGGTGATCTTCCATCACTACTCCATCATCAGAGGGAGTGAAAGATGCTCCTTCCATCGCTGGTACACTCCATCATCATTGGGGGCCTCTTGCTCCCTTCACTAGTACACTCCATCACTAGTGGACCATGAGAGACTGTCCATCTATTGTACACTTCATCACCAGCGGGCCAAGTGACCCTCCTTCCACCACTGGCAAGGCTCTTAAGCACGACTGTGTGGCATTTAAGCACGAGTATGTGACCTTTAAGCACGACTGGGTGGCCTTTGAGCACGACTGTGTGGCCTTTGAGCACGACTGTGTGGCCTTTGAGCACGACTGTGTGGCCTTTGAGCTCGACTGTGTGGCCTTTGAGCACGACTGTGTGGCCTTTGAGCACGACTGTGTGGCCTTTGAGCACGACTGTGTGGCCTTTGAGCACGACTGTGTGGCCTTTGAGCACGACTGTGTGGCCTTTAAGCACGACTGTGTGGCCTTTAAGCACGACTGTGTGGCCTTTGAGCTCGACTGTGTGGCCTTTAAGCACGACTGTGTGGCCTTTGAGCACGACTGGGTGGCCTTTAAGCACGACTGGGTGGCCCTTGAGCACGAAAGGATGACCTCGGGTCAAGGCAAGGGGGTTAATGAGCCTTGTATCACATACCTACAGCCTCTTCGATCATCTTACGGTAATTGGCTGTGCAACAATGACCACCTCACACACACACACACACACACACACACAAACGCAAACACACGCACACAAACACACACACACACACGCTAAGAGCAGCGATTTTCAAGCAGGTGTGCCTCAAAAAGCTTCCAGTTGTTGCACCGTGAAAGTAAAAAGAGATTTATGTGTGTACCACAGGTTGGAAAAGGTCGAAAAGCTTTAGCTTTGAGGCTACGTAAAGCACGGCCTCGCCTCCATATATATATATATATATATATATATATATATATATATATATATATATATATATATATATATATATATATACTTTCAAGTGCAAACTGTTCTGACATTTCATAAAAGGATCTTTCGACGCAGTTTTGTTTCATACATTTTGGCTGTTATTTGGAGCAGGTCGGGTTCTGAATTATTTAAAAGGGAGAAGCCTTTCATTATTGTGTGAATTAATATTGCATTTAATTCACTTCAATTTTGTGTAGTAGTGGGTGGAAAAAAAAAGAAACATAATATAACTGTTCATTGTTCGCGTTAATAAACGAAACGAATTATCATAATGGATATGTAATCCAATTACTTTCATCTTTTGTTGTCTTTAGGTCAGGGAGTGGATCGTTTGTATAACCCCAACACACACACACACACACACACACACACACACACACAGACACACACAACCGTGTCCCGTTAAGAGTCAACGGAAAGCCCCGTACGTATACAACAGAGGAGAAGGAACTCTGTTGATGTCAACTCCTGTTAAACCCCAGCTTGGCTGATCTCCCCTTCAGAGAGAGAGTCTTCCGGCAAGAGCTCAAGAATAAGGGACAATTTCACAGCCGTGGTCCCTGCACCCACCATCCCTCCTCCTCCACCAGCCTAGGTTCATTCGTTGCCTCTCACTGTTCTCTAATGATGGTGGTTGTTATAACCAGACTTTGTCAAGATATGTTCAGGGTCGAGCTTTTCAATCACTCACCTTTTTTTCCCGTTTAGTGTTGTACATGTTTATGTAAACAGGCATGTAAAAGACATACACAGCATTACTAATAGCATATATATAATATATATATATATATATATATATATATATATATATATATATATATATATATATGAACTAGTGGGCCACGAATGAAATCCGAGCATGAAAATTTGCTTAAGGGCTTACATGTATTCGAACACATCTTCAGAAGCAAATAATAGAAAGTCACAGATGGATGATAATGTACAGACACCAGCAGATGTTAACTGGTACTGTGTAAGATGTGATCCTGTTAACATCTGCTACTGGCTCTGTATATTTTCCTCCATCCCTAGTGGTGTTGATATACACGAAAGCGCTGAGCAAATTTTCCTGCTTTGATTTTCCTTCGTGGCCCACAAGTTCATCTGTGATGGTCACGTGTCTGTTTCATAAATCCAATATATATATATATATATATATATATATATATATATATATATATATATATATATATATATATATATCTTGCATCCTGCGCTTCAAATCACCGAGTCCTTCTGAAACAACATAGCTATTCAAAGTCCAGCAATTATTCATTTTACATAAATACGTCCAAAAACATTTTGGCACCCTTAAGAAAAAATATATATTTTTCATTGATACTGTCAGTTGTTTTTGAATGAAGTTCAGTGCCGTTAAAAATCTCGTATTCTTCATTTCAGTAGCTGCAGTTTTTCTGCAGTCCTTGTTGCATGTATTAACATCATAAAAATGTGAACACTGAATCCATTTAGCAAACATGAGAGTAACTTGTTAATTCAAGTATAATTGTGTTGTATGATTAACACCACGGCGCTCCGGGAGAATTAAAATATGAATCAATCTCATTTTTTTTTTCTTTTACTCGCCTCGCAAGTCCATACGAGTCTTGCACCATAACTTTACAAATATAAATACACCTCCGTGTTTACTCTCAAGCCTACGTCTATCACGCCCGAGCCTGAACACCAGTGTGTGTGTGTGTGTGTGTGTGTGTGTACAGTGAAGCTGGTGCCTACACTTACACACTTGTACACTCACACATGCCATCGCTTTCCCGTGCCGTAAGGCGGAATGTTCGTTATAGATCCGACAGACACGACAGGCGATGTTGCTTGTGTCGCTCTCCTCCAACACCAGAGTGCCAGTCTGTCTCCACACACACACACACACACACAAGTACCACTCTGCCTCAGACCTAACCGCTTTCCTCCCCTTGATTTATAACTAGTTTAATCTTCGCTGGGAACCTCATGTCAATACATTAGTTTGGCCATTCTTGTCACTGTCATTGTGTGTGCGCTCTCTGCCAATCCTCCTCAGATTCTCCTACAAGGATCCACAACATTCTCATCACGCTCCCTCGCCTGAGGCTTTCTTTGTGGGGCGCCCCGCCCCCCCACACACACACCCACACACTGCACTCCTCTTGCACTCACAGCACCAGCTCCCGAGAGACCAGAGTGAACCACCAACACAATACCAGCCTTTACAGTCCCATGTTTATCTTGGGTAATACTCGTCTGCGCCAGCTCTCCCTCTGCGACCACCACACTTACGAGGTGACATTTTTCTTCGCTACTTTACTTAACTCGGACAACTTCACTCCGTCTCAGCGCACCTGAGATAAACAACACCGTTATTAGTTGACATTTTTCTTCGCTACTCCCCTCAACAATGACAACTTTACCACTTTTCAAAAAACAAAAGAAAAAAAATTCGAACCTCATTAAACTCGATCTCTCTTTCTCTCTTCTACTGATATTACTTCGGTGATCTCTCTCTCTCTCTCTCTCTCTCTCTCTCTCTCTCTCTCTCTCTCTCTCTCTCTCTCTCTCTCTCTTTCGAGAGAGTTAACTGCCTGAGAGTTCTTTCCTTAAAGACGAACCTTACCGTCGTGGGCAAGACACTGAGTCACAGGTTAACTGTGTGGCCATTAGTTATAACACATGCGCTTCCTGCTGTGATGTCAGTGTCCCTACAATGCTAAGCTGCGGAGTTCTTTGAACTTAATTGGTCGGCCGCTGTGATGCCTCTTTCTCTCCCTGCACTGCCTACCTTTGAAGGTCTTTACCCTATGAAGTCTTTCTGACAGTTACGCCTTCTAGAATGACAAATCTTCAACGTCCTCAGAAGACTCCTAGACTATCTTACGCTTCATTCAAAGTCTGGCCTGGAACGCTTCATTCAAAGTCTGGCCTGGAACGCTTCATTCAAAGTCTGGCCTGGAACGCTTCATTCAAAGTCTGGCCTGGAACGCTTCATTCAAAGTCTGGCCTGGAACGCTTCATTCAAAGTCTGGCCTGGAACGCTTCATTCAAAGTCTGGCCTGGAACGCTTCATTCAAAGTCTGGCCTGGAACTCTTCATTCAAAGTCTGGCCTGGACGTGGTCTCAAGCCAGTGAGTGAGTGTCCTTGACACAAAATGGAAATACGATTGTTATTCACAGTTGTGTAACCATAGGTCCCTCGTCTCCTGCTCCCTGAGACGCCTGTTTAGTATGCAGCGGCCAAGGGCTCTTGGCTTGAGACAAAAGCTGCGTCTGAATGCATTCAATGTGGCCTAAGTGTAATTCCATTAAATTTTTTTTCTTGGGGAAATGGTGACGTGTGTGTGTGTGTGTGTGTGTGTGTGTGTGTGTGCGTGTGTGTGTGTGATTATTAATTTGTACAGTATGGGGAGACGGTTCTAAATTTGTGGGGGCCACCATCTCTTGAACTTTCCTTACCATCTCGAAATATGGGTTTGTGTTGGGAGTAATTACCCATTTGTACTGCCAGAGGAGGGAGTTCTGCACTCGTAGGACCCCATCTTTAGAAAAGGTTTTTACCATCATAGAGCTTCTTAAATTTATGTACAAGTAGGAGTATGGGTAATCTACGTGTTTATGTAAAGAGAAACTAACACGAGAGCTTAGGGTTGCGCTGGGAAGATAAGGCTGGCGCTGTGGCCAACCATCATTTGAAAGGCATATGAGGGGAAGAAATGACTATACCAGGATGAGGGAAGAGGAACAGAGGAACCTTCGAAAAACAAACATCGTCGACAGATCGGGAGATAACCGCAAAACTTTTCCATAAATTCATCAGGAATGAACTGTCGGCTTTAGAGAAACTAATTAGGGATTCAGAAGGAAGAGCGGTGGAGGACGATGGAGGAGATAGGCGAGGAAGATGATAAAGGATAAGGTCAAAAGTGTTTTCACAGTGGTAGACACCATGACCCCAACACGATTGAGATGGAAGAGGAGAGAGAAAGAGGAGTGTGTCACCTGATAACAGAAGCCTTTAAAGTTCCTAAATCAATTGTATGACGTTGAGAACAAACAAACAGTCCCTCAGGAAGTGCGGTACCAGAGTGACCGACCACTGGTTATGACCAGGTGAGGAAGAGGAGGATTAAGAAGGATGGAGAGAAATACTGGTTTGGTGGGAGGGCCAGTGGATGGCTGGAATGGTCTACACAAGGAGATGGTTAAGGCTAGCAACTGAGGGAGATTTCCAAGTCATCTTGATGATTTAGAAAGTCAGAATAGAGACGCAGCCTCCCAAGTGTAAAGGTTCTTTCCCAGTTATTTATAAAAAGGAGATTGTAAATAGACGATACCACAGAGCAGTGTGGACATTAAGATGCAGGATGTGGGCATCGTCTGGGTCAGGGGTCGACGCCTCACACCCACGACTGACTGCAAAATATCCCACTGCAGTGGGCCCGCCCATGCAGGTGTGCCCCAGTTGTTTATGCCGACGCTAATTTTACGGCGTCTGAATGTCTGTCTGTCTTGTCCCGTCTCGTCTCATCCTTTGCTTACGTCTCTCTCTCTCTCTCTCTCTCTCTCTCTCTCTCTCTCTCTCTCTCTCTCTCTCTGAACGAGAGTATTACGCTGATTTCTTTGATTCTTTCCAAAGATGATGTCCATGTTCCGCATACGAATAAGAAATGGTGATGACATGGCCAAGTTATTCATTCAAATGGACAATTCTTTGAAACGTATCGTCGGCCGTGGCAGAACATTCAAAACCATAGAGCCTCTATCTCCATATGAGACCGGAGATAGATGGAGTGATAATTCATCACACGATACGCATCTCTTGAATGCGTACAGACTTCCTGTTGTAAGCGCGTCCACGGACGACTGGCCAGTATTGTTCCGCCGTAGCAACTAGCACTACTGACTCGTTCATCTACATGAACATGTTCCTATCATGGACGCGACTGCAATACTTCCTCGGCATTACGTCTACCTCTATACATACCACTCCCGCTAGTCACTGTGTCCGCCTCGGAGCTAATACACAGTTAGGATGTAACTTCCTTTCTTCCCTACACAATCATCATCATCACAGCTTGAGCCAGCTGAACGCTGTGGACGATGATTACCTCACAGTACGCATCGCTGGGTGAATGGAAGAGGTGTCTCACAAGGGAATGGGCTGCAGTATTGTCTTGTCGTAATCGTGTTTGTTCCTAGGCAACAGTTGAATGTAAATATATATATATGTATATATGTATATGTAGTGTGTGTGTGTGTGGATAGATTACAATCGTATGTTGTCTTAACAACTTGTTGTAAAGCACATGGCTATACCGTCACTCCCAACGGAAAACAACATTTGGGCGTCACAAACATGAACACATAAACAGAAGTAGGGTAACTTAATAACAAAAAAATACTCAACAGAACTAAAAGATCAAAATGATTCGCTCGCTAATTCGAAATCTCCAAAGTCTTTTCACCCTAAGGTTGTGCCCACAAGGTCTTAAGTATCATGGGTCAGTGGACCTGGGTTAACAGAGGAGTGATCTGTACCCAAACCACAATTAGTACATAGAGAGTTAGTCCACTGAGTTTCAGATGTCCAGAGCAAAGGTCAAGGTCAGAGATCGTGTGTGTGTGTGTGTGTGTGTGTGTGTGTACGAGGATCCTTCAAATGCTTGTGTACACAGTGATCGAGGCAACTCGAGACCTCCAAAGGTTAACTGATCTCGTCTAGAGCACTCACCTCGCCAGCGACACCAGAAGGAATATGTCTAGCGAGACCAAAGGGTTCTCGGAAATTGTCGAGACTTTCTTCGTGACCTCGCGAAACACGCGGGAACTATTTGCATTTCTCTCCCAGCGAGGCTCGAGAGCACGGGGGGGGGGGGGGTTTCCACCGCTGACAAAGAGGCTGCCCATTACCTCAGGGTCGAAAGATGATCGCTCGAGGAACAAATCATTAGATGTGTGTGTGTGTGTGTGTGTGTGTGTGTGTGTGTGTGTGTGTGTGTGTGTGTCACGAGGCACCAGACGTCAGAAGAATGATACATCAGCAAAAACCTTTTAAGGGGGGGCAGGGATGGCTCCACCACATGTTCGGTTCTTACTGCATTTACTGACGTCCTCGCTCTTCACCACCTGCTCCACATCGTATGCAGCTCAGGGCATACGTGTGTGGCTGTTGGAACAAGGGAGGAACTATATTTCTCCTCCGTGTTAGGGACACACTCCCACCACACGGTGAAGACGAAGCCACAGTCTCAGAGGTTGAGACGCCGGTGACTGGGTTTGTTTTGCAAGTGTGCGTAACCAGCGTGGCTGGCCTGGAATTCCCATCCTGATGTCACCCGGGCTTTTGACCCCCCTTCACAACAGTGAGTCCCAAACCTTTTAAAAGCCGGACGCTGGCGTCAACCATCCCAGGATTCTGGAACGCTACACACTCGTCCCCTGAAACAACGCCAGTCAACAGAACTCTGTCACTGAGGCACGTGATGTATTCAGCCAGAGAGAGAAGAAAAAAGGAAAAAATTCAGATCAGTGGAAAACATTTCTTCCATTTAGGATCCTTTGCTGCAGCAGACGAAGCGTCCTACCATTCAGTGTGAGGACTAGACTCAGAGTGACCTGGCCCAATAATGAGGTTATGTTGATAAGAACTAATTTTGTATCACCTGGTATACAACACACAAATCTAAAATGCATATCAGACAAATCTGTATCAGTGATTATATATACAGTAAGTTTGGTTGGGTTTAAGGTTGAACGTAGAGATCATATGGTATTGCAATCTGCACTAAATTGGCTCTAAAACACTTTTGTGGTTATTGTGTGTTAAGGGGAGAGAGAGAAGAGGGGGGGGGGGTTTACACTCGTGTTGCCCCATCTCTTTTCCTTGTATGTACGTACCATGTCTTCGTGTGTGTGTGGTGTGGAGAGGGAAAATCATGCTTGTCGTTCGAGGTACCTAGCATGTACCGGTGTTTTTATCGAGTGGGAGTGGTTGACCACTCAAGGTTATAGGGAGGGTACGAGTTAATTCCACGTCTGTCAGGGATTAAGTGGGTGACGGTGGACGCCTGGTGGGTGGGTGGGTGGGTGGGTGGGTGTTGCTGACACTCGTGTGTGTCTGGGTGAGCCAGTGTTTCTGACTGGGTGACTCTTGAGCGTGATGCACGTTTGTGATAGTGTACTTCGAGCAGAGAGAGAGAGAGAGAGAGAGAGAGAGAGAGAGAGAGAGAGAGAGAGAGAGGCAGGCAGGCATGCACGCAAGTAGGAGAACCTATCCATTCACACGAGACGTAGCGCATTGACGTAGTGATATAAAACATATTATCATATGATCCTGGCAGCCGTGAGTGAGGCTGGGAATGTGTGTGTGTGTGTGTGTGTGTGCGCGCGCGCGCCTCGCCCCCCCCCCCCCCCCCGACATATTATAGACCGGATCGCACACCCTGATGATGTTACCAGCACTGGACGTTATGTTACTGGCAACCACATCGCTAATTATATATATCATCCGGGAGAGAAAATGAGGAGGTCCGGGAAAGCTTTGATGATAATATTTAACCGAACGTAAGACGCGTACCATGATTTTAGAACGTTATTATATCTGTCGTTTTGACCATAGCGAAGACGCGTCTGAATATTGGGGAAAGTGAACCATCCCGTGGGCGTGGAGATGAGATGAGTTCATATCCAGTGATATAGTTTTAACAATATAGATCCATCACTGAATTGAGATAGGTAATAACTCGAGAACACTTCTCCTTTGCGGATATTTCTTTGGGTTCTCGTCACATAATCTAACTGTATTCATTTTTCTCGTATATTTTCCACTTAATTTGTTTTTCAGTATGATAGTATGATCTCCTTATGGTTATGATAGTTGCTCCTGTTCACACGTGGGTTCAGTACGCGTGTGTGGCTGTGAGGCAACAGATGCATGTGGCGTCTTTGTGTTGGTGTGGTTACGCCAGTGCCAAATGCATTCTCAAATCTTATTTCGTCGTAGCTTAGGACCAATGGTGCAGTGCATTTTCTACTTAACAGCCAAATTACACAAAGGCGATTGATCGTTGGAACCCTTAAGTTACGCCGTCTCAAATGAATGAAGAAAGAATGAAAGAAGAATGGCACATCATCATTTATATACAGTCGTGTTTTGTTCTCTGTTTATGTTGTTACTGTCGTGTTGACACGTACTGGATGTGTGAGTGAGTCAGCTGTCTAGGGTAAACAGCTATCTAGGGTAAACAGGGACCCATTTCTGATGACTCGCATCTCTCTATCTTCGTTCACAATTGGAAGCATTACGATAGCATTACAAGCCTCTGAACCTATATGTACCGTCCCTACATCCACTGGTATATGTACGGTATATTAAAAGGCGAACCATATATTAAGTTAGTAGAGAATATATATATATATATATATATATATATATATTCCTATGAGTCCACGGGGAAAATGAAACACGAAAAGTTCCCAAGTACACTTTCGTGTAATAATCACATCATCAAGGGAGACACAAGAGAGAAATATATATATATATATATATGTATATATATATATATATATATATATATATATATATATATATATATATATATATATATATATATATAAGATACTGGAAAGCCTCCAGAACTGTTGTGGGACAAAGATAAGTATATCATTATGAATTTATGATGCCATATCTGCCTCTGGTTTGGTCAAATGATGTTCCCGTCCTTGAGATGGTTTGTCTGGTTGATGATATCACACTGACCCTCTGGCCTAGCCACTCCTCCACGACGGTACGTGTCTTCAGTATAAGGCAATGTGGTCCTTTGACAGCGAGGCTCGAACTGTCCTGAGCAGGACGGTACGATCCTCGAGGACAGAGGTACGGTCCTTAAGCCCAGCTCTTAGGCCTGATGACCTGAACTTTGACCAGACCTTTAACAATCTGGTTAAGGGTCAGTCGCATCATATCCAAGGGTCTTACCATCGAACTCAAGGGTCATACGGTCGTACTCAAGGGGTCGTATCATCGTACTCAAGGGTCATACTGTCGTACTCATGAGATTGTATTATCGTACTCAAGGGTCATACTGTTGCGCTCAAGGGTCGTATTATCGTACTCAGGGGTTATATTGTCGTACTCAAGGGCTGTATTATTGTACTCAAGTGTCATACTGTCGTACTCAAGGGTCGTATTATCGTACTCAAGGGTTGTACTGTCCTTCCCATTAAGTAATCTAATGCCAAGTACAAGTTAAGCCAGTGTCTTATTGGTATCATAAGTGTTGAGGTGGCTTAAGGTTCTTGGAATCTACTGTATATTTAGTCTTTAATACTATATATTGAATGTCTCTATAACAAATGAGAGTGTAAGTCATGGATGAAAACACATAGATAGGTAGTTAATGTCTATTGCTCTAATTCCCGCCCATCTCTGTATTCATCCATAATACTGTATATATATATATATATATATATATATATATATATATATATATATATATATATATATATATATAATATAGTATTGTATATGTCCATGTGTGTCTATAAACTATTTTTGTCTTTGTATATTTCAAGTGGCCATATGTGCGTGAAGTTACGTACTCATAGTCATAAATGTGTGTGTGTGTGTGTGTGTGTGCTTTATGCCTGTTCCCACATTCGGGATGGTGAGTGTGTGAGCTCATACATGGTCCTGACAACATAATGACGCGTACATCTTTCAAATCTGTGTTCATCTTGGCGTAACTGTGTCTAGTATAATTTCTTAACCACTTGTATATATATATATATATATATATATATATATATATATATATATATATATATATATATATATATATATATCTTTTTTCTTTCTTTCATACTATTCGCCATTTCCCGCGTCAGCGAGGTAGCGTTAAGAACAGAGGACTGGGCCTCTGAGGAAACATCCTCATCCAGCCCCCTTCTCTGTTCCTTCCTTTGGAAAATAAAAAAAAAGAAAAAAAAAGAGAGGGGAGGATTTCCAGCCCCCCCGCTCCCTTCCCTTTTAGTCGCCTTCTACGACACGCAGGGAATACATGGGAAGTATTCTTTCTCCCCTATCCCCAGGGATATATATATATATATATATATATATATATATATATATATATATATATATATATATATATATATATAGAATGACCCGTGAGACTGCTCAATATGTGCAGAAACTTTCAAATTTATGACGTCTTTCAAGCCGTGCTTGTATTTTCAGGCCTTGTGAATATACGTTATTGATAACCGTCCCATGTAAAGCATATAATGTGATAGTCGCCGTTGCTATCTACTTATGGGGGGCGGCGCGGGCTGCGGCTGGGGATTGCCAGTTTTGATATACGATGGATCATTTACGTCCCTTATCCACCATGCCAGTGGCTAGTGGGGGGTTGGGTGCTGCTACTTACATGGTAACTCTACTGGCCAGCGAAAGACGAAGTTTCCATACGGGAAGAGATTCTCTCTCTCTCTCTCTCTCTCTCTCTCTCTCTCTATCTCTATCTCTATCTCTGTCTGTCTATCTATCTATCTCGTCAGAAATAGAAAAAGAAAATCTGGGCGGGCGGGTACACCTCTGCTTTCCATCTTTTCTACTACCTGTTTGATTGAGACTATACCGTAAGGACTCCCTTGGGCACGACAGGATGCACGCAAAGGCTTCTCCTGCCCATGTGGTAACCAGTAGGACACTCCCAGACATGAAAATCTAAAGCGTTGGGGAGTTAAGTCTTCGCGCTGGGTTACCATGTAGGACGGTGGGGGGGAGCGAGGTGTCATTCGTTTTTTCTTCAACTCGGCCAAAACAAAAACGATGCTTTATGTAATAACATCAAAATATGGATACCTATAAATTCATTGTGATACTATTGTGTACCGGGTGTGTCTTGGGCTCGCACTTCCAGCTCCCGAGGCTGGTGTAGCCGAAGGATTCGGTCCACCTCATGACGAACGAAACCATAAGGACGTTGCCTGGTCACCGGCCCAGCTACAAGTACGAGTTCTTGGACCTCCACCTCTGGAGACCCAGGGGCCAGAACGTGCGGATATTCGGGGTGAAGACGGGAGGCAACGCCATCCTGACTCTCCACGACACCACTGGGACCTTGTCCGACCTCTCCTTCGTCCTGAACACCGGGAAAGGGGCCGAGTGCTGGGTGCGGTACATGCGCAAGAACCCCATTGAAACCTCCTTCCCTTGTGTCCTGAACCTGGACGCTGATAGGATGTTGTGGTTCACCCTCGAGACCTCTGTGGACCGCGTTGCCATCTACCCTCCCGGGAAACTCGAACCCTGTGCTGAGATCTCGAGCTACGACTTGAGGGATCACTCTGTCGACTTCAACTCCTACGACCGGTTCAGCGTCAGCACCCAGCAGGTGGGTCTCTGGGACTTCCAAGGCCACATGCTGGATCGCAAGGACCTCAAAGGACAGAGGATACTCCGGCCGCAGCTGTGGAAGGCCCTGCAGAAGATGACCTTCACTTACACGGAAATGAAACAATACTTTTGGAGGTGCGATTATGCGAAAGCCGAACTCGACAAGACCCCCAACAAGGTAGTCGACAGGTCTAAGTATGTCGTCTTCCACCACAAGTACTGCAAAGAGCAGTTCGTGTATCCTTACACCCAGGCCATCGCCAGACTCGAGGCGCTCTTCCGGGTCAATGGCGTGTCTCTTGGAAAACCGGACTATTTCCACGCAGCCAGGTTCTTCCGGGGATACAGGCACTGATTCTCCTCTCCCTCCCTGACACCCCTTTTCAATACAGGCATTAACCCTGCCTCCTCCCCCCCACCTCCCCCTTTTTTTCTAACATTTGCTTCTTGACTATCATATAACTTAACTATCATATAACTTGACTATCATATAACTTGACTATCATATAACTTGACTATCATATAACTTGACTATCATATAACTTGACTATTATATAACTTGACTATCATATAACTTGACTATCATATAACTTAACTATCATATAACTTGACTATTATATAACTTGACTATCATATAACTTAACTATCATAAAACTTGACTATTATATAACTTGACTATCATATAACTTGACTATTATATAACTTGACTTTCATATAACTAATCACTTGGAAGTTCACGTCAACTCCGATAAGTGGACACCACACCCTCCCAATGTGCTTTGTATTCCACTTGTTGTATTGCATTATCTAATGCTACACAGTGATGCAATGTGATGTTAAGCTTTGAGAAGAATGTAATATTATTTCGATCTATGTCAGTCAGAGAGGAACTATGTCAATCTGTGTGTACCTTAATGACATTTGGTTGGAGCAAATATACTTTGAGTAATGGCGTGTCTTTTATAGTATTTCATACACAGGTCGGCTTTACTGTGTGACTCAAGAGAGATTGTGTGGATAGTTTGATGCTGTAAAGGAAAACCTTGAAATCCGATTCCTTTGTGTTATATCTAGGACGATTTCCAGATTACATTTCTCTCCGGGACGATTTCCAGATTACATTTCTCTCCCTCCCAGACATTTGCTCGTGAGAAGGAAGGGGGAACTGAGTTATATGCCGGAGGGGAATAATGTTCGCTCTTTGTAATATTCGAATCGAGTTAGACACTCTGTGTAGCAGAGGCGTTTGACCTTCAGTGATACTAAGTGTATAATGGAGATGCACTCGCAACACATTACAGTCATTCCCTTTTGTCTGGTTGATGAGTATATCATAGGTATGCATGAGTGTGCGTGCATTGTGTGCTTGTGCTTCGACGTTTGTGTGTGTGTGTGTGTGTGTGTGTGTGTGTATGGGTGGGTGAGTGAATTACCTATTTGTTCTGTACCGGGAGTGAGTTTTTACACTCTTGGGCGGAGGTGGCCCCCAATCGTTTTTCGAGTATTCTCAGTCATACAACTTTTTTTTAAACCTGTGTAGTCCTGTCTGCATGTGCTTGTGTGTGTGTGTGTCTGTGTGTGTCTGTGTGTGTAGGCTTTGGCTACTTAAAGCACTAGCCTTAATGTATACGTCTGTGTGTAAGAGAGAGGAGAGACAGAAAGAGTGAGGCAGCTGACGTATAAGTGCTTACGACAAGAGTTTCTTTGAAGCAAGGCTACATCGTGTGTTGGGGAGGAAGAGGGTGTGTGGGTGGCTACTGTTCATACCCATATGTGTATGTATGTGTGTTTGTGTGAGAGTTTATACGAGTCTTCCTGTTTATATTCAGACTCGTTATATAACCCGAGAGGAAACATCAAAAAATGTCCCTAATGTTCATCTCAAAAATATAATTAGAGACTGATTTATCTTTCTTGGCAGTAATTATCCCTTGTGCCCGTCTGAAGCACTTTATAATTAGAATAATTAATGATATGATAATGGCGAAAATTTCGGGGACTAATTAGCGAAGGTTCACACCTACTTTCCTACAAGTTTATGCAAAGATGACTTTTATGTTGGCTGAGGACGAAATATAATTTTTTTTTCTTCCTTTGAGCGTGAGAAAGATTTAGCCTGTGTCATGTACTTAGCTTTTTGTTATAGTTGCTGTACTTACTTACTTACGGTGCCGAACATCACGATAGAGTAGGCGCTTTAACGTAGAAAGCTTTCCCACCTGAGGATTTCATCAAGGATGTATTGATTCTGTTATGACATTTCCTAAAGTACGTGAGGCATGATGAACCACCGGTACGACATTATCCGGCATTCCGTTGCGAGGAGAGCGAGTGAGTCTCTCTCTCTCTCTCTCTCTCTCTCTCTCTCTCTCTCTCTCTCTGTTATTCTCGTATGATAGAGATAGCTCTAATTTTCACAATGATAGTTGAGTATGTGTGCTTGAGTGATGCTTCATGTTCTCAGTCGCCTGTGAACATGGCTAATCCAATCCCGTTGAGCGCGAGGATACGACCCTTGAGAACAGACGGCACGACTCTTGAAAAGCCGAACGGTACGACCCCGATAACGCACGACGGTACGACCCCGAGAACGCACGACGATACGACCCATAGAACGCACGACGGTACGACTCCGAGAACGCACGACGGCACGACCCCGAGAACGCACGACGGCACGACCCCAAGAACACACGACGGTACGAGCCCGAGAACGTACGACGGTGCGACCCCGAGAACGACGGTACGACCCCGAGAACGCACGACGGTACGACCCCGAGAACGCACGACGGTACGACCCTAGAGACTAATAGCAATGACGGTACGACTCTACAGAGCACGAAGGTGTACGACTCTCAGATATCCTAACGACTGCTCTGGCCCGTCAGGTCAAAGGTCACGCACGCCATCATACCGAAAGGTCGTGCCTTGTTGAGAGGGTCGCACAGTCGTGTTTTTCGCGCCGCGTCGAGATGAGAGGAATATAGTTACGTAGTATGCAAATTAGACTTAGGTCACTCATCATACGGGGCGATAGGATTATCCCAAGGGACAGTCAGTCATACTTACGGAGAAGGATGATGTCATACTATTGTAAATCATACGTAAACAATTGAGTAAATATGTAAAAGTAATATGTATGTAACTGAGTAGAAAACCAGCCACAATTATAAGTATGAGCTCCACTTCGATGTGTGACATTTTTAAGTGAGTATAGCAAGTGCAAAAGCATTTTACTCATAACCTATACTTATAACTTATAATAGAACTTATAAACAAAAAACGACTTTTTTGAACTGGAATGGCTTATGATAAGTGTGCAGAAGACTAGTACGTTAAGATTGTACTTGAGTACTTATGACAAATATTCTACTTAAAAGATTCCAGCTCCTACTTTCTTGTACTTAAAAAGTTCCTAATTAATTTGCTGGCCAAATCTAATGATCCGTGTGGCGTCAAAGCAGATTTCCAGTTGCCATTATCATAATTTGTATATCACCTGCGAGGGTAAAGAGAATATTTTCAACCTTAATTTTTTCCTTCCTTCCTTCCTTCCTTCCTTCTCTCTTTGTTCTTTACTTGTCTCCCACGACCAGATGAACGCTGTCTCGTTATTGCCTGGCTTTCCAGCTAAAGCCTGGAGGGCACGTACCCCGAAAGTTTGGTTTGTCCAGATATTATATATTTTAAGATTTTTGGCTTCGTACTGATTTCACGGGGTCAGGGATCAAGCCATGGTATTATTATTATTATTATTATTATTATTGTTATTATTAGTAGTTGTAGTATCGTTATTAATGTTATTATTATGTTTTCCCGCCAACCTTGAACCTAATTTTGGGTCATTTAAGGGGTTTGCTTCAAGAAAGCCATCTTCACTAACTTGCATCTTCACTACAACCTCACCTTCACCCTCATCTTCATAACACCGTCATCCTCAGCACACCATATTTTTTTTTCTCACAAAACCATCATCGCAAAACTACATCTTCATTTGTACCCTCATGTTCACTCACATCATCACTACACCCACATCTTCATCACTGATTTTAAAACTTGAACATACTATCTTCACCATACCCTCCTCATCACTACATCCTTGTGTTCACTAAAAAAAAGAAAATAGAAATTCACCTCAGGATCATCTTCACTACATCTTCATCTTCCCTACATCCTTACCTTCAAAGTGCATTTGCTTCAACTAAGTTAGGTTCAGGACCGGTCTGTCTTCATAGCACCCTTATCTTCACTAAGTTGCCGGGTTTGAACGTAGCCTGGATTACTTTGTGTTCACTGTACGCTTCTTCGCTACACACTCGTCTTACACTGCTGGGGTCAACATCACTACGACCCCATCATTACATCCTCGATACCACTGACTTCTTTTGAGTTAACCATGAGTAAGGTCAAAGGTTAACAATTTTCGTAGACACACACACACACACACACACACACAGTATCAGTAAATGATTTATTTGATTATCATTACTAGTACTCCTACAACTGCTGCTATTATCATTATCATTATTATTATTATTATCATTATTATTATTATTATTATTATTATTATCATTATTATCAATAGTAGTAGTAGTAGTAGTAGTAGTAGTACACATTGCATGTAATTTCTAACTCAGAACTCTGCGGAATCCAACACCTCCACTTCACTGCAAGATCACGTAGAATCTCTGGCCTAGTGATTCTAAACCAGATAACAGGATAGCTTAGAATCCTTTACTTATAGTTTCTAACCCAGATGAGAATACATAAATGAATCCTGATTTGCTATCAACGAATACTCTCCCTTGATTACTGGTTCTGTTAACAATTTCTCTTTACATGCAATGTGTTTTCCCTGAAGCGACATGGAAACGACTGCTCATTAGTCGTAAATCCGTGATCTCGACGGTACGACCCTTGGGTATAAAGGCCCTGCCTGACCAGTCCAGGTCAAAGGTCACACACGTTATTAAAGAGGATTTCTTACCGTCGTGCTCAAAATTCGTACCGTCGTGCTCAAGGATCGTATCGTCGTGCTCAAGGATCGTAGCCATTGTGCTCAAGGATCGTACCGTCGTGCTCAAGGCTCGTACCTATTGTGCTCAAGGATCGTACCATCGTATTCAAGGATCGTACCGTCGTGCTCAGTGTTCGCACAGTTGTATTCAAGGTTCGTACCGTCGTTCTCAAGGATTAAGCAACAGAAAAACTCACCCTTTTTGGAATAGAACTGCAACGATGGGTGTTTAAGCATCAA